>NC_064867.1:40954348-41130872 GCF_024139225.1 Suncus etruscus | reverse complement strand
ATACAGAGATTCAAAGGGTAATCAGAAACCACTTTGAAAAACTCTACGCCACTAAAAATGAGAACCTGGAAGAAATGGATAAATTCTTGGACTCTTATAATCTTCCACGGTTGAAGGAAGAGGATGTAGCATATCTAAACACCCCCATCACCATTGATGAAATTAAAACAGTAATCAAATGTCTGCCGAAAAACAAAAGCCCAGGTCCAGATGGATTCACTAATGAATTCTATCAAACTTTCCAAGAGGAACTACTGCCAATCTTGGCAAGACTCTTTCATGAAATTGAACAAACAGAAACACTTCCAAATAGCTTTTATGAAGCCAACATCACCTTGATACCTAAACCAGACAGAGACGCTACCAAAAAAGAAAATTACAGACCAATATCACTGATGAATGCAGATGCAAAGATCCTCAACAAAATCCTGGCAAATAGGATTCAATGCCTCGTTAAAAAGATCATCCACTACGATCAAGTAGGTTTCATCCCAGGAATGCAAGGCTGGTTTAACATCCGTAAATCTATCAACATAATACACAACATCAATAACAAGAAAAATAAAAACCACATGATCTTATCAATAGATGCAGAGAAAGCATTTGATAAGGTCCAACACCCATTCTTGATCAAAACTCTCAGCAAGATGGGAATGGAGGGAATCTTTCTTAATATAGTGAAGGCCATCTACCACAAGCCAGTGGCAAATATTATCCTCAATGGAGAAAAACTGAAAGCCTTCCCTCTAAATTCTGGCACAAGACAAGGCTGTCCTCTCTCACCACTCCTATTCAACATAGCACTGGAAGTACTTGCTATAGCGATTAGGCAAGAAAAGGATATCAAGGGAATCCAGATAGGAAAGGAAGAAGTCAAGCTCTCACTGTTTGCAGATGACATGATACTCTACTTAGAAAACCCTAAAGACTCTATCAAAAAGCTTCTAGAAACAATAGACTCATATAGCAAGGTGGCAGGCTACAAAATTAACACACAAAAATCAATGGCCTTTCTATACACCAATAGTAATAAGGATGAAATGGACATTAAGAAAACAACCCCATTCACAATAGTGCCACACAAACTCAAATATCTTGGAATCAACTTGACTAAATATGTGAAGGACCTATACAAAGAAAACTATAAAACTCTGCTCCAAGAAATAAGAGAGGACACACGGAAATGGAAACGCATACCCTGCTCATGGATTGGCAGGATTAACATCATCAAAATGGCAATACTCCCCAAGGCATTATACAGATTTAATGCCATCCCTCTAAAGATACCCATGACATTCTTCAAAGTAGTGGATCAGACACTTTTGAAATTTATTTGGAACAATAAACACCCTCGAATATCTAAAGCAATCATTGGGAAAAAGAATATAGGAGGAATTACTTTCCCCAACTTTAAACTGTACTACAAAGCAACAGTTATCAAAACAGCATGGTATTGGAATAAGAATAGGTCCTCAGATCAGTGGAATAGGCTTGAATACTCAGAAAATGTTCCCCAGACATACAACCACCTAATTTTTGATAAAGGAGCAGGAAATCCTAAATGGAGCAGGGAAACCCTCTTCAACAAGTGGTGTTGGCACAATTGGATAGCCACTTGCAAAAAATTGAACTTAGACCCCCAGCTCACATCATGTACGAAGGTAAAATCCAAATGGATTAAAGACCTCGCTATCAGCCCCAAAACCATAAGATATATAGAACAACACATAGGCAAAACTCTCCAGGACATTGAGACTACAGGCATCTTCAAGGAGGAAAATGGACTCTCCAAGCAAGTGAAAGCAGAGATTAACAGATGGGAATATATTAAGCTGAGAAGCTTCTGCACCTCAAAGGAAATAGTGCCCAGGATACAAGAGCCACCCACTGAGTGGGAGAAACTATTCACCCAATACCCATCAGATAAGGGGCTAATCTCCAAAATATACAAGGCACTGACAGAACTTTACAAGAAAAAAAACATCTAACCCCATCAAAAAATGGGGAGAAGAAATGAACAGACACTTTGACAAAGAAGAAATACACATGGCCAAAAGACACATGAAAAAATGTTCCACATCACTAATCATCAGGGAGATGCAAATCAAAACAACGATGAGATACCACCTCACACCCCAGAGAATGGCACACATCACAAAGAATGAGAATAAACAGTGTTGGCGGGGATGTGGAGAGAAAGGAACTCTTAGCCACTGCTGGTGGGAATGCCATCTAGTTCAACCTTTATGGAAAGCGATATGGAGATTCCTCCAAAAACTGGAAATCGAGCTCCCATATGATCCAGCTATACCACTCCTAGGAATATACCCTAGGAACACAAAAATACAATACAAAAACCCCTTCCCTACACCTATATTCATTGCAGCACTATTTACCATAGCAAGACTCTGGAAACAACCAAGATGCCCTTCAACAGACGAATGGCTAAAGAAACTGTGGTACATATACACAATGGAATATTATGCAGCTGTCAGGAGAGATGAAGTCATGAAATTTTCCTATACATGG
Source organism: Suncus etruscus (assembly GCF_024139225.1). Lineage (NCBI taxonomy): Eukaryota > Metazoa > Chordata > Mammalia > Eulipotyphla > Soricidae > Suncus > Suncus etruscus. The sequence goes on along the minus strand of NC_064867.1, from coordinate 41,128,343 downwards.
ATGTACACGGAATCTATTATGCTGAGTGAAATAAGTCAGAGAGAGAGAGAGAAAAACGCAGAATGGTCTCACTCATCTATGGGTTTTAAGAAAAATGAAAGACACCCTTATAATAATAATTTTCAGACACAAAAGAGAAAAGAGCTGGAAGTTCCAGCTCACCTCAGGAAGCTCACGACAAAGAGTGATGAGTTTAGTTAGAGAAATAACTACATTTTGAACTGTCCTAATAATGAGAATGTATGAGGAAAATGGAGAGCCTGTCTAGAGTACAGGCGGGGTTCGGGTGGGGCGAAGGGAGACTTGGGACATTGGTGATGGGAATGTTGCACTGGTGATGGGTGGTGTTCTTTACATGACTGAAACTCAAACACAATCATGTATGTAATTTAGGTGTTTAAATAAATTTATAAAAAAAATACTATGCCTCTAATGTTTAAGGTGTTATGTAAGTTTTATGGCTTTAGGTTGCCTTCTTTGCTGCTAAGAAATATTGTAATGTGTTACAATCTGGGGACTTGATGGACAAAGTATTGTACATGGATTTTGTTTTATTTATCTTAATGTTCTTTGGCTGAAAGTTCAAAGTTAAGATATCAGCAAGGGGACTTCTGAGAATTATGTTATGGGTGATTGTCCTTCCACTGTAACTTTACCTTGTCCTCTTTCTTTGCATCTTTGTTCTCATAATTAAAAATTAAACATTAAAAAAAAGAAACAGTAAAGTTTTGTGGTGGAAGGTTGCACTGGTAAAGGGGGGTGTTCTGTTTATGACAAAAAACCCAACTACAATAATTGTTGTAATTATGGTGCTTAAATAAAAAATTTATAAAAAGGAAAAAAAAGAAAAAGTAAAGTCAGAGAAAAGAGTTGACTTCACAGTACCTAGTTGGAATAGGCGTATACAGGTACAAGAATGCCAACCCTTGAACTTTTAGGAATTTAATGAGCTGGTTGTTCAACATGACCAGTCTTAAAAGTTAAGCCATTCAAATGTGCAACAAAGAAATAATAGATATGAACTGTTGATAAAAAGTAGATATGAAAACTCCACCCCTAAAACAATACTTCTTAATGAAAGACTAAAGTTTCCCCTAAGATGAATAAGAAATGGATGTTGGTTTGTATCACTTATATTCAGTCTTGTACTGGAAATCATAGCCAGGAGAACAAGGCAAGAAAACCACACAAAAGGATCCAAATTAGAAAGAAAGCAAAACTATTTTTTTTTACGGATAATACAATACCATAGATGAAAATTCTTGAGAAACATGTATACATGTTAAAAACAACAAAAAAGGGGCCAGAGTAATAGTATGGAAAGTAAGGTATTTGCCCTGCACAGTTTTAATCATAGCATCCCATATGGTACCCACAACCTGCTAGGAATAATTTCTGAACACAGAGCCAGGAATAACCTCTGAGTGCCACTGGGTGTGACCCCGAAACCAAATAAAAGCCAACAAAAGAGTTTAGCACGTTTATAAAAAAAAGTATATATCAAAATAATCGATGAAATTCTTAAAATAAAAAATTATATTTATAGTAACACAAAAATAAATGTAACAAAAAAATGGTACAACCTGCAAAAGAAAGAATATCAAATATGATAGGCTGAAATTAAAGACCATAAAGACCAGAGAAAAATGTGGTATTCATGGTTTTGAAGATTTAATATTGTTAAGATGATAATACCACCCAATCTTATCTATAAAACATTTAATACTTTTATTAAATTTCTCTATTAAAATCTCTATTTAAAATGCAGTGAGACAAATTAAACTCATCTAAAGGGAGTCATTGGGTCCTTGCCCAAGGTACCTGTAGTACAGAGCTCTAGATCCCTAGAATGATTTCCCTTAAGCATGGGGCTGTCTAGCACTGGTTCAGAGTGCGAGTTTGGAAATATTCCCCATCATCCACCTGCAGAGGAACAAAATACTAAAAGTACAGCTGAATTTCTAGAAGAGGAAGAAGACAAAAGCTCAACCACATAGGCAGTATGTACTCAAAACCTGATAAATCTGTGCTCACCAAAGAGTCTAGAGAATATACTGATTGAAAGCTATGAAAGGTTCACATATTGTCCTAAGAAGTGGAAATATTGCCCTGGTGTCCACAGGAAAGCATGGCCAGATGCTCCATATTGGAATCTTCTTTGACTTGTTGAAATAATAAATGGCTTATTTTGCTATAATAAAACTCTAACCACAACTACTGCACTTTCCTGGATCCTCTGAGTTGCTTTAAGTTTGCAAGTGAACCATCTTGTTCTGCCTCACAAATGTAGAGGGAAATAATGGAGGGTATCAAGACCAAACAGGTGTATCAACATTGAGCAGAAATAAAAAATGATCAGACTTAAACACCAAATCCAAAGCCAATGACAACAGAATCAAAACCCAATCTGCAACAAGCTAGACACAGAGGGGACCACTTATACTAGCAGCCCGGGGGTCAGAGGAGGGGGGTAGGGGATACATGCTGGGCACAGGGGTGGAGGGAGGACAACACTGGTGGTGAGAATGCCCCTGACTCAATGTCACTATGTACCTAAAATATTACTGTGAAAGATTTGTAATTAAAAAAAATTGCAAGTGAACATGAGAACCCTCAATTTATAGCCAGCTTGTCTCATGCTCTTGAAGTTCCTTATGTGTATTTTCCATGCACACTGGGTTGGTTGTACATTGGAGTGCTAAAGAACATATTTTCCACATTTTAGTGATTTACATGGGTATCTTTAAATTGTCTATGGAGTATTTGTACCACAGAAACCCTAAAATGATAGGGATTAATTATTTTACTAGTAGTGAAACTATTAATAATGTTAATTAATGATTAATATACACATAAGTTTATTGTATATGTTGTTTATTTTAATCCACGTTGAAACAGAGGCTGAGAAATCTATGAGGATTCAAAAATCATTATCCAATTCAGCAAAGATATTGCTAACATCAGTGATAGGAGTAAATTTATTGTATCAGTCCTTGTTTCACTTCATAGCATTGTCACTCGATATCACGGGTATAATTAACATTCATCCATAATGACAATCATCTGTAATCATACTCGGCTATGGAGAGGCAAATTCAGAAGAAAATCAAAGATGGAGTTATGTGAAATCGATTAAAACATTCAACTTACATTATAGATCACTCAATATTTCACTGTTAATAAAAAATTGTGTGCTACACACCTTTTAGGTCAGTAACATACGGGATAAATGTGTTTCTACAACTGTCTACTCCCCCTTTTGAGATTCATTTATTCACCTGTCATCACACAACTGATGGCACTGTTAGATTCCGAAAGGAAATAGGTGGAATCATTTGATAAGCATATTGGAAGGCTAATAACACATCTGCCTGTAATAACTTAACACAGACATAAGGCTTCCTTGTCAGGCATCCTAGGTCTCCATCTTGTTTCTAAAAATTTCAGATCAGTTCTGCAGAAACTCCAGCCTACCCTCTGCAGATAGACTAGGACCACCTAAGGCAAGTCATTATTATGTTAGGACCACAACTGTTATAGGAACACAGAGAAGGTATCAGTCCTCTGGGCCTTTCTGAAATCTCAAACGTGTTTTTCTTAATTCTTTTTAGGAAACTATTCCCACTTAACTCAAAACTCTTGATTTCATACTCCAATCCTGATTTTAGGCCTTGGGCCTAAAATTCATCTTAATTTTTATCTCCATAGGATACCTAGACTTGAATTTTCTCCCCTAGCTTTCTCTCTCCAGAATTAATTCACTTCCCCAGAAGTTTTAAACTAACCTAAAAATAGAAAAGACAGGAGTTCCTGATTTACACATCAGAAACAGTTGCAAATTTTCCTAAGGTTGAGGAGGTCTCTCTCCTTTCCCCCCCAGGAAACATTTCATGGAATATGACATTTAAAGGATTCAGAGAGCTGCCTGTCACTTGTTCTTATGTAACTCCTTGCTGTCCCCTATGATGTGGCATCATTTGACTATTCCAGCTTTCAAAGTAGTTTAGCTTTGTGCCAAGTATGAAAATTTAGTATTTTTTTGAAATTGCCTATTCTTGCTTTCTTTCCTACTTATAAAAGATGAAACATTTTTTTTCTCCTGCAGTTTATAAACTCTTATTTCTTATTCCTATCACCCCCATGTAATTTTTATACCACTCCTCTTACACTAACATCTGTTTTAAAATAATGTGACTGGGCCGTTCAGATAGCATGGATGTAAGGCATTTGCCTTGCATGTAGAAGGACAGTCGTTCGAATCTCGGCATCCAATAGGGTCCCCGAGCCTGCCAGGAGCGATTTCTGAGCTTAGAGCCAGGAGTAACCCCTGAGTGCTGCTGGGTGTGACCCAAAAACCAAAATAAAATAAAATAAAATAAAATAATGTGACAATATCATTGGGTGGGAGGTAGTTCAGAAGTCAAGGCACATGCCTTACATGCAGCCAACCCCATTTCAATTCCTGGCACCAAACATTCCCCTATATTATTGGGTACAAGCCTGGAACTCCTGACACTGCTGGATGTGGCCTACAGCATCCCTCGCAGTGGCTGGTCTAAGTATATACATGTATGAGCAGTACCATGTTCTCAAGTAATAGATTGAACTGGCACAGTTGGCTGAGAAATGCAACTTGAGTGGGAAAAATAATATTGTGACACTCAGGGGTTACTCCTGGCAATGCCCTCAGAAATCACTCCTGGCTTGGGGGACCATATGGGACACCGGAGGATCAAACTGCATTCCATCCTAGGTCAACCGAGTGCTAGGCAAACGCCCTACAGCTGCGTCACTGCTCCAGCCCGACAAAAGCTATTTTATTGTTACTCTAGTATTTGATTTTCGCAAAATGTTCCTTTCACAGAATGTTAACCAAATTGTCTTAAAGTAGAGAAATGGAGACCCTTAGGAAAGAAAAAGCTAAGGACAAACAGAAGAGCTTTTGTTTTATTGACAGCAACCAAGTTTTCAGGGAACTAAACTTGTTAACAACATGTAGAAAATGAAGGTGAAGGGAATATTGAAGGAACAAGCATGAATAAAAATGAGTTCTGGCAGAGTAAGCTCACAGTAGACTTAACAGAGGAAGCAAAGAAAAGCTATTCACATCTGGTGACCTTTATAGGTGACCTTTACTGGGCAAGTAAAGGTCCTAATCCCTGGTGGGATTCGGATTCTGAGCTCTTAGGAGCCCAGTAGTGCTAACCACAGCCATGTTTTCACTAGTCACTCTACTTTCTGCTACTGCATTTAGCTAGTCAACCCATGCTAGCGAGCTTCAAGAGTCCTGACTTCCCTGAATCTCATCTTTCCTTCTCTGTAGTGGGGTGCCAGGAATTTCGTGTGTCCAAGTACAAAATATCTATTAAAGCAGGAGAAAAAGTGAAACCCATCTCAACATCTAGAACCTTCTAGACAGCCCAGGAAGTGTAGAGCAGGCTTCAGAATCTTTCCATCAATGGCTCTTTTATTTTTTCTTACATGTAAAGTATGGCATGAAAACACCCACAGACATGGCTATGTGTCTTGCGATGGTTCTGCCTCCTCCCAACACTGATGTGTTAAGACTAAAGGCCTCCAGTCCAGGGTCCAGAAGATGGGTCCTCAGTCAATCAGCTAGGACCAGTCCAGGGGGAACCTTTGGAGTCCTGCAGCCCAAGAATTTCTTCCCTACACCCAAGCTAGGAGCTCAAGTGAACACACTGTACTGAACTACAAGAACTGTTTGAATGTACATGGCTCCCTCAGTCCTCGATGGTACTTGCTTCTCCCCTAGACTTTCCCAGTGAAGAGCTGCTCAGATTTTCTCTCTTGGTGAGATCTTGGAACCTTTGCTCAAGTCCAGAGTCAACATAGCATCACTTAGGCTCCATGATATTCACAGCCAATTCTGTGGACTTGGGTGGTTTTATCATGTGTACTACAGAGCCCTGGGAGTTGGAGAAATGCTGTATATTGCCACCTACCATAGGTGGCTACATGGGCACAAGTCTTCATCTACATTGAGATTCCTTCTCATAGACATGGCATCTTGCTATTGGAAACAGCCATTTTTGTGCCTTCTGTGCGTAGATGAATATGTGAATGTCTTACTTGGTCCAGGAAAGACTGGTGTGTGCCTTACAGCATCATACACAGCAAATGTTCTGCCCAGACTCAAACCCTGGTGAAGACCATCTTAAGTTGTGTCATTAAAATAGAGATGCCTAAGAATAAAATTCCTTGATTAAGTCAGAGGTTCCCAGTTTGTTTCTTTGAATTTAAGGCTCCTCACAAATCCAAAGATCCCTATAAACTTCTCCCCAGAGCTCCATACCCTCCGAAGTATAGATATATCTTGAGAGGATTTTCAAATTCAGTCACTCAAAATTCATCACAAAATCCAAGTTAAGAACTTGGGGGCCGAAGCAGTAGCTTTGCACTGACCTAGGACAGACCACGGTTCAACCTGCAAGCATCCTGTATGGTCCCCCAAGCCAGGAGCATTTCTGAGAGCAGAGCCAGGTGTAATCTCTGAGCGTCATTGGGTGTGGCCCCCCAAAAAATAAAAATAAAAGAACTACTACTGGACTAGTTCATCTATATGAACCTCTGGGTCTCCAGTGAGCCACAATTCCTAAGAAGGAGGTCAGGCTGGCAACATCCAGTCCCAGGAGGAACAGAAACTCAGCCAACCAGAACATAAAAGGCATCTGCTCCCAACGCCACACTAGCTGATGTCCCTGTGAGAGACTCAAGAATAACTGCCTCACACAGAGGTTAGTTATGGCCTTGAGTCAAACTCAGCTGTATATGCAAGGCTGGTAGAAAGGAAGCATGTTTGCCTCCAGAGTTCATTGCAGGAAAATTATCCCTGAAAAATACTGCTGGCAAAAATGCTGACGGAACCATATCTAGATTTACACAGATAGTCATTAAAGCAGAAAATGCCCACTAAATTTAGAGAGATGCTAAGTGCCAAGCTCAAGAACATACCAGGACAGAAAAGTTACTTCAAATATGTCCCCCAGAGTCTTCCAGGAGCAAATGAACAAAATCCCTCGCTTCTCCCAGGAGACTCAGACCAGTAGATCATCCACTACACCTCACAGGACGTGACTTTTGCTTTCTCAGAGAGAACATTCAAAAGAGAAAGGTCCGGTGGTAAAGTTTTGATCAAGAACAGTAGCAAGCTTATGTCTGTAGAGGAAGTTCATGCTATATGCTATGTGTTTCAATGGGAGGGAATGTGTCAAGGAATGGTCTGTATTTTTTTTTCTTTTTTGGTTTTTGGGTCACACCCGGCAGCGCTCAGGGGTTACTCCTGGCTCTATGTTCAGAAATCACTTCTGGCAGGCACAGGGGACCCTATGGGATGCTGGGATTCGAACCACCATCTTTCTGCATGAAAGGCAAACGCCTTACCTCCATGCTATCTCTCAGGCCCCATGGTCTGTATTTTCTGATTTCAAATGTGATGATGTGGCATTGCCAAGACTTCTCTGTGAAAGATGAAATAGCTTCTTGTGTATGAAGATCAGTTGAAATTTAACTTGAGATAAGATAGAGATGATGGGCTCTGGTTTAACTTTATTCTCATTGTCCAGGGAGTTGGATAACTGCACATTCTTTTAGTAAACTGAGGAAGTTTCTAATTCTTTACCCTACTAAGCCTTGCTACTCATATTATGATTCACAAAGCCAGAGTGGCAGCTGCAGCTAAAATATGTTTAGAAATGCAGACTGTCAGGCCCAAGTTAGACCTATGCAACCAGGATTCAAATCCTAACCAAGTCCAATGTCAGTCTGTGTTGTCTGAAGCTTGAGAAGCTGTATCCCAATGCTATAATTTCCTCTATTAGGTCACCATCTTGGTGTTAGGGTAGGGTCAGGAACGGATCACGAGGAAAGGATAAGAAAAGGTGTAGGGACAAAAAAAGTAATTTTGATGCAAGAAGCACTTCGTGGCAAGTGAAGGGTTCTATCAGCCTCGAGGCACCTGAGAAAAAAAAGAATGTGGAACTTAGAAAAGAAGGCAGATGGAAGGAATGACCTGGAAGCTTCCCCTTTTCTCTCCAGCCCTATCATTAATGCATTTCAATACCAAGAACTGCTAAACAAGATGTGTGTGCACATGTTTATAATCCAAACCACTGCAAAGCACGGGTAGCTTTTAACTAGGACTTTTAATACATTAATAATGTTGCTAGGTTCCAGAGTGATAGTGCAGCAATAGGGCATTTGTCTTGCACATGACTGACCCATGTCGGACCTGGGTTCTATCCCCAGTGTTCCATATGGTTCCCCAAGCCAGGAGTGATTTCTGGGCGCATAGCCAAGAGTAACCCCTGAGGATCACCAGTTGTGGCCCAACCCTACCCAAAAAGGAATGTTGATTATAAGGCATAAAATCTATAAATCTCTCACTACTGTGATGTTTTCTAATTCTTAAAAAAAAAAACAACAACAACAGATTGTTGCTATGTGATGGTTCCTTTTACTTGTTGATCATTAAAATTCCTTTCTAAAATCTAGACACACCCCATCCTCCAAGTTTGTGGACCTTAAACTCACAGACATAAAAGTTGTATTCTCCAGGTATCACTCATCTGTCCTGGAATGTAGAACCAAGACAGTGTCTGCTATCAAAGAGAAGTGCAGTAACTATTTCCTGAAAGGATGAATAAATCCCTAGCAAACTGCCTTCCTTTCCATTTCTTCTGAAGCCCAGAGAGATAGAATATTTAGTGAGGAATAGCTTCTTATTAGAAATTCTCTCCTGAGAGTCTGCCAAACTCTGCCTTCCTACAATTTATATCCAATCACTCAGAACAGAACAAATCTGCTTTCTCTTCTCCATGGCTGCCCTTCAGCTACCAGCAATCAGGGTGCCTTCCCCATCTACACACAGATTACTTTGGAATTATCTTTATCCTGCCCATAATCCAGAACCAACTCATGATGGATATGCCTTGGATCTTCTGAGTCTTTTTCCTGACTTCAGCTCAAACAGAATTGGTATTCAAATCCCAGTTCTGGCTCCTGGGGTCATGATGAATTGTTTCTAGTGGTTTATAAACTCAGTACACGGAAGGTAGAGGAAAGAGTGAATTGGAACTGGGAAAATGCATTCTACTCCATTCAAATCACTTTCTCTCTAGGTCCTTCTGCAGGATTTGAACCTTACTGATTCCAAAGAAACTAATAGATTCCCATCCCTGGGTTCAATTATTTGTGAGGCCTGCCAGGACTGAGTCTCACATGGACGAAAGGAGAAGGGAATAACTGCATCTCCCCTGGATAAACCTGGTCTCAGGGAGAAGTAACAATTAAACCTGGCAAACAGGTCTTACAATGCCTGGCACTCTACCACTTGCTGCCCATAAAAGTTCTCCCCAAAGACCTGAGTTTGGGGAGAGAAAGCAGCCTTCAGGGTTTTCTGGGGGACTTCAAACTGAATCTGTGGGAAAGGGGGATGCACAGGAGAAGTCACAGAATGAGATAGAACAATGGGAAAATTATGTCTTAAAAAGAGAGGATGATAGATAGATAGATAGATAGATAGATAGATAGATAGATAGATAGATAGATAGATAGATAGATAGATAGATAGATAGATAGATAGATAGATAGATAGATGATAGATAGATGGATGGATGGATGGATGGATGGATAGATATATAGATAGATAGATGGATGGATAGATAGATGATAGATATATGATAGATAGATGGATGGATGGATAGATAGATGATAGATAGATAGATAGATAGATAGATAGATAGATAGATAGATGATAGATAGATAGATAGATAGATAGATAGATAGATAGATAGATAGATAGATAGATAGATAGATAGATGATAGATAGATGATAGATAGATGATATATAGATGGATGGATGAATAGATAGATAGATGATAGATAGATAGATAGATAGATAGATAGATAGATAGATGATATATAGATGGATGGATGGATAGATAGATAGATGATAGATAAATAGATGATAGATAGATGATAGATAGATAAAGAGATGATAAATAGATAGATGATAGATAGATAGATAGATGATAGATAGATAATAGATAGATAGATAGATAGATAGATAGATAGATAGATAGATAGATAGATAGATAGATAGATAGATAGATAGATGATATATAGATGGATGGATGGATAGATAGATAGATGATAGATAAATAGATGATAGATAGATGATAGATAGATAAAGAGATGATAAATAGATAGATGATAGATAGATAGATAGATGATAGATAGATAATAGATAGATAGATAGATAGATAGATAGATAGATAGATAGATAGATAGATAGATAGATAGATAGATAGATAGATAAATAGATAGATAGATAGATCTCAAGAAGGGCTTTCAGAGGCCAGCTAGTTGGTACAGGAGAAGCAGAATCTGTAGCTGAGGGAAAGTGGTGCTGCCAGGAGAGAAAGTGGAGGGAAAGGATATGCAGAAGCTGGGCCAGGTGCCTGCACTCCACATGGTATCCCCAGTGGTTCCAGAGGGCATCCTTGTAAGGAGCATCAACACTGAGGGCCCATGATACTTATTTAATCTCTCACCCAATGGGAGGACCTAAGAACCAGTAAATAGAACTTTCTGGACCCAGCTAGCAGCTGCTTGGTGCCAATGCTAAGATAACAAATGTATGCTTTACCTACAATGCTGTTTGCTGGGAAAAGTTAATCTTCTCTTAGGCTTCTTGAACCTGAGAAAAGATGCATGCCAACCCTGCATAAAGCAGATTTTGGGATAGCAACCCTGGGTACATGGAAAGATGGGCTCACTGCCACGTGGAAGAGAAGCTCCAAGATGCAGATAAAGAACATGAGCACAACCCTTGATCTACATGCCCAAGCCCATCGCAGGAGCACATGAAGCAAGGACCCCAATCAGAAGAGAAATGGTCATGACTTTCTCTTCTTCCCTGCTCTTAAGTTAGCCAGCTAACTAGAAGGCTGCTAAATATTATGCCTCAGCAGCAATCAGCAAATAACACATTTTTTCCCCACCTCAAGATAAGTGGCTCTACACGACTCTAATGTCTTGCTCAGCTCTATTCAGGGAAATTGAGGTCAGAGGAAATATTAGCCTTGTTTGGCACATTTTTTTAACTAAGTGTAATCACAAGGTGTAATGTCAGCATTTCTACCTGCTCCTATGAAATGCTCAGATGCAAAATTTAAGTCAGCCATGAGGAATCGGGAGAAATAGATCTGTAGAGACAGAGATCTACAGAGTTTTTCCCTAATTTAGAACCATTGGCCAATTTCTCAGTCCTATAATTTTAATACTGACTTTTCAGTAGAAATACACCAAGTTAGATGGGAAATTATCGTAGAAGCCACATAAGCTCAACAAAACAAAGCCAACAGTGAATGCTTAATTAGCAATAAACAGCTTAGAAAACCTTCAGACAATGATGTATCTACCCCATTGCAAGATATGATAATTTTCACAAATTTTCTTTTAATGAGTTTTCTTCAATAATTTCATTACCAGGGTCAGAGCAGTGGTGCAAGTGGTAGTGTATTTGCCTTGCACGCACTAAACTAGTTAGAGTTTTGATCCCCCGGTGTCCCATATAGTCCCCCAAGCCAGGAGAGATTTCTGAGCACATAGCAAGAAGTAACCCCTGAGCATCACTGGGTGTGGCCCAAAAAAAACAAAAATAAATAAGTATGTAAATAAAACTAATAAAAAATAAAATAATAATTTCATTTCCATTTAATTGTACCAATTATACCACAAAGAGTGGTGAGTGCAGTAAGAGAAAAAAATTACACTAACCACTATTAGGACAATGTTAATGAGTGAGAGAAGTTGAATGCCTGTCATGAATACAGGCAGTGGGGAGAGGAAGATGAGGGGCATTGTTGGTGGGACAGTTGCACTGGTGAAGGGGGTGTTCTTTTTATGACTGAAATCTCACTACAAACATGTTTGTACTCATGGTGGTTAAATGAAGATATTATTTTTGAAAATAAAGAAAAAATTTTCTAAGAGTCAAAATAAATAAGTAAATGTACCAAGCAATATTAAGTAACATTCTACCTGAAGCCAAGGTGCAGGCTTCAGGGAGGTTGGGAAACTGTTGACAAAAGTGGAGTGATGGGCCGGGAAGGTGGCGCTAGAGGTAAGGTGTCTGCCTTACAAGCGCTAGCCAAGGAACGGACCATGGTTCGATCCCCCGGCGTCCCATATGGTCCCCCCAAGCCAGGGGCGATTTCTGAGCACATAGCCAGGAGTAACCCCTGAGCGTCAAATGGGTGTGGCCCAAAAACCAAAAAAAAAAAAAAGTGGAGTGAATGCTACACTTGTAGTGGGATTGGTGTTGGAATATTAAATTCCAGGAATAACTGTATTAAGAGAAACTCTGTAAACCATTTTGTTTAAAATAAATTTAATTTAAAAAAAGATTATTGCAATAGATCAAGCAGTAAGAATATCAACACATCAAGCTGAACAATAAAACAAGCATTATAAAAGAATAACAAGAGCAGCTCAAGTTAACTTTATTTACTTAAAAATAGTGCATAAATAAAGATGATTTTTTTTAAAAAAAAATCCCTTTAAAAAAGAAAGGAAAAAATTAGAAATGGGGAAGAAAAAATGCATCTCTAACCACATGTAAATCATTGGGGTCGAAGTGATAGCTCAGCGATTAGTGTGTTTGCCTTTCATGAACTCAGGCCATCTTAAGTGCAGAGTCAGAGGTAAACCCTAAGTGCAACCAGGTGTAACCAAAAACCAAAAAGAATATAGCATATATAAATCATTAGTCCCCTATAAATTAAATCATCGACTAAAAATAAAGTTTATTGTGCACATTATTCAATAAGTTATTTATTAAAACATTTTAAAATGGTTGGCCAATATATACTTAAAAAAAGATTAAGATCACCCAGAAGGAACAAACTGGGGCAAAAAGTAATGCAGAGAATACAGAACTGAAGAAATTTAAATGCCCTATTCCACTCTCCTTCTCCCTTTTATGTAATGTGGGGTACACACCTAGTTACAGTGATTGCTAAATGATTGTGTGCAGCAGAAATCACATACTAATTGTGAGACTGGGGTGCAGTGCCAAGAATGTTATTCTGAGTGATGGACAGTGTCAAAATAGAATTTGTTGGCCAAAAGGCACATGAAAAAATGCTCCTCATCACTAATCATCAGGGAGATGCAAGTCAAAACAACTATGAGGTACCACCTCACGCCACAGAGATTGGCACACATCACAAAGAATGAGAACAAGCAGTGCTGGCGGGGATGTGGAGAGAAAGAAACTCTTATCCACTGCCGTTTAGTTCAACCTTTCTGAAAAGCAATATGGAGATTCCTCCAAAAACTGAAAATAGAGCTCCCATACAATCCATCTATACCACTCCTAGGTATCTACCCTAGGAACACAAAAATACAATACAAAAATCCCTTCCTCACACCTATATTCATTGCAGTGCTGTTTACAATCGCCAGACTCTGGAAACAACCAAGAGGCCCTTCAACAGATGAATGGCTAAAGAAACTGTGGTACATATACACAATGAAATATTTGCAGCCGTTAGGAGAGATGAAGTCATTAAATTTTCTTATACATGGATGTACATGGAATTTATTATGCTGAGTGAAATAAGTCAGAGGGAGAGATATAGACAAATAATCTCTTATCTATGGGTTTTAAGAAAAATTAAAGACATTTTTGCAATAATCTTCAGAGACCAAGAGAGGAGGGCTGGAAGGTCCAGCTCACAACATGAAGCTCACCACAAAGAGTGGTAAGTGCAGTTAGAGAAATAACTACACTGAGAACTATCATAACAATGTGAATGAATGAGGAAAGTAGAAAGCCTATCTAGAGTACAGGCGGGTGTTGGGGAGGAGGGAGATTTGGGACATTGGTGATGGGAATGTTGCACTGGTGAAGGGGGGTGTTCTTTACATGACTGAAACCCAACCATAATCATGTTTGTAATCAAGTTGTTTAAATAAAGATATTATTAATAAATAAAAAGAATAGAACTTGTGACTGCACACATGAAAGGCAGCCATTCTGCTAAGAACCACATCCAAAAACCCCTCTTCCCCAAGATTTGAAGTCTTAAAAGAAGCATGGCCCATTTACAGATTTTTTTGTGGAACAAAGCAAATAGAAGTGGAAAATGAAGGGTCTGGAGAGGTGGCGCTAGAGGTAAGGTGTCTGCCTTGCAAGCGCTAGCCAAGGAAGGACCGCGGTTCGATCCCCCAGCATCCCATATGGTCCCCCCAAGCCAGGGGCAACTTCTGAGCGCTTAGCCAGGAGCAACCCCTGAGCATCAAGCGGGTGAGGCCAGAAAAAAAAAAAAGAAGTGGAAAATGAAGAGAAGAATTAGTCCAAGAAGACATCTTGTTATTTACTGGCTTAGAAAGTTAGGACAGTTTCTAAAATAGAAATGGCAGCATCAGAACCCACCATTTCATGGGGGATTTCAACACAAACCACTGAAGGTCCAGCAGCCTCTACTAGGATGGCCCAGTGCTTCCTGGGGTCTCTGCTTATGCTGAATCTAATTGCAAAAGCCATTGACTCTATCCAACCCCATCCATCACCCCACTTCTTCAAACAAAACCCCAGTTCAAAAGTGAGACATGTCACTGTTCCACTATCCCAGAAGGGTCATAGGTGGAGGGAAGAAATGTTCACAAACTCCCTGATTTCTTTCCCGGACAATATTCCCAGTTTCTCCAGCCAACCTTTTCCCTGGTCGTGGTTAAAAATCTCGTTAATCTGCAATAATCTGCCATTCTCATTCAACACAATCAAAACTACCACACTAAGCAAACTCTGGTCTTTACCCCCACCACACTCTTCTGAACACTTCAAACTACATCTCTAGCCATGGTGCATTTTCAACTCTCTGTGATAGATAATTGCTCTGGCTTTACAAGAAAGGTCACTGAGCAGTCAGGGAGGCAGACTGCTAATTTCCACAGAGAGCAAGAGGTGGGCCTGTCTGTGTCATCTGATGGCCAACTTCAAGACCATTATTTGAAAATAACACATGGGGTCAGAATGATAGCACAGCAAGAAGGACATTTGCCTTGCATATGGCCAACCTGGGTTCAATTCTTGGCATCCCATATTAGTTCCCCGAACCTACCATTGGTAATTCCTGAGTGCAGAGCCAAGAGTAACCCCTGAGCACTGCAGATGTGGCCCAAAAAACAAAAGAACACAGCCGACATACATTCAAAAGGGTGCCCAGTTTGTGTAGGCAAACAAAAGGAACCAATCTTTTCTTCTTCTTCCTGCATAGGCATAGTTTCAACCATCTTATTTCACCTCACAAATTGAGGGGGAAATTGTTGGAGACTGTTTGGCATAACTAAAAGCCCCTTTTTACTAAAATCAAAATGGAGTCTCTGAAAGTCTGAGCAAAAGTGCCTACGTGACAATTAGCAGGAGCTGCCAGCCTGAGCAGCTAGCAGATGTGGCCTTTGCCCTTGGACCTAAAGAAAAGGGAGTTACTGCATACCTCAGAGCTAGGGGAGTCGACCACAGGTACCAAGATGTTCTCGTAAAGATAGGGGCTAGTGGACCTAAGTGGAGATTAGATCTTATACTTTGTTGCTCAAACACAATGTGGGCCTCATGACTGATGAATGCCAGCCTCATGATGTATAACCTTGTTAATTTTGAAAAAACAAGATGTGCCTATGAAAAGTTACAGTTATTCCAAGAATGCCTTGCCCCCTTTCTCTTTGTTTGCCCTGACTATATAAGATCTACCCTTCCCCATAATAAACGGACTCTTGATCGGAACCTTTCGTCTTGAGTCTCTTTGTTTCCCAGCCCCTCTTCTCTTTTAGGCCGGAATCCTCTTCGTGACTCTTGAATAACTGTTGTGGTCTCCAGCCTCTCCCATGGGTCGGGGTCTCTGGTGCGCCGCAGGAAATAATGGAGGGTACCAAGACCAGACAGCTGTATGAACATTAAGTAGAAATTTAAAAAAAAAATGATCAGACTTAAACACCAAATCCAAAGCCAATGACAACAGAATAGACACCCGATCTACAACATGCTAGACACAGAGGAGACCATTTATACTAGCAACCAGAGGGTAAAGGAGGGGGATATGGGATGCATGCTGGGAACCAGGATGGAGGGAGGACAACATTGGTGGTGGGAATGCCCCTGATTCATTGGCACTATGTACCTAAAGAGTTACTGTGAAAGATTTGTAATCCACTTTGGTCAAAATATAAATTCTTTAAAAATGGGGGGGGAACCAATCATCTTAAGACCCCTAGCTTGAATCATAGTTTGGCGATGGGAGCTACTCTCATTTCCTCTGTAAACTGGTGTCTCTGCTCAGTGAGCCATGAGCTTAGAGGCAAGGGGCAGTTTCAGCATATAATACATGTGGAAGCTGGTCTTGTGGGCAGACCTGTTTCAGAACCTCTTACCATGGTTGAACATCATCCTTCAAGGAACATAAAGGTGGGAGGAAAGCAAAAGACCATCTTCCACACAAACTAAAATGCAGAATACGCCCTCACCACAGGCAACTGATGGTGTGAGGCCCAACAATGATTTTTTCCAAAACTCTAAAAGCAGAAGGGAGTAATGAGGTGTACCCCTTCCCTCACAGATGTTAGTCACAGAAAGGGACCTGGTATGGTGACTTCTAGAATAAGAAAAGAAAGCAGCTGCCTCTTCAGTCCAGTTTGGACACAAGATTGGGGAGGAGCCAGAGAGATAGATGGAGGCATTTGCCTTGCATGCAGAAGGATGGTAGTTCGAATCCCGGCATCCCATATGGTCCCCAAGCCTCCCCAAGCCTCCCCAAGCCTCTATATAATATATATATATTATATATATATATATAATTTGGGGCCAAAGAGATAGCATGGAGGTAAGGCAAAAACCAAACAACAACAACAACAACAAAAATGGGGGAGAAATCATTTTTAAGCCTGTTCATCTGCCTTCAGAAAATAAATATGTGTTCCCTAATATTCTTTGTCCTTTTGTGCTGAAGTTTGTTGAACAGTGCTGAGCAGACAGGGGCCCTGTGGACAGAGCAGACACCTGTTACCTTGCTCTGTTCTAACCCTCTTGATCATAGACTTCACATGTGTTTAGTCTAAAGGCCCAGGAGCCCAGACAGGTCATGAAAGAGGCACCCCCAGCCTTCCTCTATATAGATATGCTACAGCTGAGCATCTGCTGAGCCCTTGGTCCTTGTTCCCCTGAATATAGCCAGCATTAGTTCAAGCACAGAACACAGGAGACAAGTGCATCCAGTTGAAGCTGGAGGTTTAATTTCTTCAGTCCTATTTATGCAAAGTGAAGTATGGAGTGTCACTGCAACCTTATTACCTTGTGTCACCTACTGCTGTGCATCTGCCTTAACCCTGCAGAATAGAAGGCAGAGGTCATATGGATTTTTAGGTTTTTGGTCCAGCCCAGAAAAAGGAAAAGATTTGTGCCAGGCCTCAGAGCTTTTAGAATAAATTCTCCCATCCTCTGCCTGGCCAGCACCTGGCCCTGACCAGATTCTATGGGAAGCGTGAGAGGACAAAGATGTTCTGTCCTGTCCTTCACTGTGTCTTCCACAGTGTCAGTACCCCATATCAGAATAGTATCAGGTACCCAGGTACCCACTAAGATAGAATAAAAAAATGGTTTTTCCCAACTTCCAGTTATCCTGGTATAAGATTGTATAATTGGGGGCCGAAGTGGTGGCACAAGTGATAGAGCATTTTCCTTGCATGTACTGACCTAGGATGGACCGTGATTCAATCCCCCCGCATCCTATATGGTCCCCCAAGTCAGGAGTGATTTCTCAGCGCATAGCCAGGAGTAACCCCTGAGCATCAACCAGATGTGGCCCAAAAAACAAACAAACAAAAAAGATTGTATAATTAATGCCATTTTTTAAATGTGCCTGTCTCTCCAGGGAAATGATTGTCACCACTGTAAGGCCTTTTTGGGTCTTAGACCTAGTTTGGGTGTAAGGGACATCTTGGACAAAATTTGCTTACATCTTTGAGTATCTATAGCCCCTCACCAGTGCCCAGAGACCAATGAGAGGGAGGGTCACACTTCTGATGCTTGTGGCATTGCAATTATGTGCCTAAGAAACATTAATATCATTGTAAGCCACAGAAACTCAAATGAAGACTTTTAATTTTTCTAGGAGATTTTTTGTATGTCCAATATTTTATTCTGCATTGTAGATTCTAGTCTATCTGCCCAGGGACCAGAACAGGGAAGTTAGACTAGTAACAGAAAAGAACTGCTTTCTTCACTAAAGGCAGTGGAGTTTTGTTAGACCACCCTGGAGATTCAGGCCAAGAAGTTCAAGCCTAAGGAACATCTGCTTTGGGCCAAGTAGTGCACTCAGCATCCATCACAATTACCAAGAGACTAAAAGCACTGTCATCAAGGATCCTGGAAGCTTCTATAAATAACATAAAACATGAGACAAACATGGTAAGTTACAAGAAAGAAAGCAAGGAAGGAAGGAAGGAAGGAAGGAAGGAAGAAAGGAAGAAAGAAAGAAAGAAGAAAGAAAGAAAGAAAGAAAGAAAGAAAGAAAGAAGAGAAGAAAGAAAGAAAGAAAGAAAGAAAGAAAGAAAGAAAGTAAGAAGAAAGAAAGAAAGAAGAAAGAAAGAGTAAGAAAGAAAGAAAGATAATAAAGAAAGAAAAAGAAAGAAAGAAAGAGAGAGAGAGAAAAAGGAAGAAAGAAAGATAGAAAAAGAAAGAAAGAGAAGAAAGAAAGAAAGAAAGAAGAAAGAAAGAAAGAAAGAAAGAAAGAAAGAAAGAAAGAAAGAAAGAAGAAGAAAGAAGAAAGAAAGAGAGAGAGAGAAGAAAGAAAGAGAGAGAGAGAGAGAGAGAGAAAGAAAGAAGAAAGAGAAAGAAAGAAAGAAAGAAAGAGAAAGAAAGAAAGAAAGAGAAAGAGAAAGAAAGAAAGAAAGAAAGAAAGAAAGAAAGAAAGAAAGAAAGAAAGAAGAAGAAAGAAAGAAAGAAAAGAAAAGAAAGAAAGAAGAAAAGAAAGAAAGAAGAAAGAAAGAAAGAAAGAAAGAAAGAAAGAAAGAAAGAAAGAAGAAGGAGGAAGAAGGAAGAAAGAAGAGAGAGAAGAGAAAGAAAGAAAGAAAGAAAAAAGAAAGAAAGAAAGAAAGAAAGAAAAAGAAAGAAAGAAAGAAAGAAAGAAAAAGAAAGAAAGAAAGAAAGAAAGAAAGAAAGAAAAAAAGGAAGAAAAAAAAGAAAGAAGAAAGAAAGAAAGAAAGAAAGAAAGAAAGAAAGAGAGAAAGAGAAGAGAGAGAGAGAAAGAAAGAAAGAAAGAAAGAAAGAAAGAAAGAAAGAAAGAAAGAAAAGAAAGAAAGAAAGAAAGAAGAAAGAAAGAAAGAAAGAAAGAAAGAAAGAAAGAAAGAAAGAAAGAAAGAAAGAAAGAAAGAAAGAAAGAAAGAAAGAAAGAAAGAAAGAAAGAAAGAAAGAAAGAAAGAAAGAAAGAAAGAAAGAAAGAAAGAATTCAAAAGTAGAAGAGAAAAATTTGCAACCTGTGGGGAGCGTTTCACCAAACTGCAAACTCACCCCATTAGATCTCCCTACAGGCACAATAAAATGGCCAGCTTGGTCCAGAAAAAGGAGATGAAGCCCAATGTAGGTCAGAAACTAAGAACATCTGGCCCTGACCTCAGCAGAGTGTGGAGGGAAAACCACCCCCTGCTTCCCACCCCCAGAGGATGCCAGATCTCCAGGTCACTGCACTTAGCTCACTGAACAGAAGGAATAAAATACTTCAGCAAGGAATTAAATTTTCTGTCCTTGTTTTCCTCCTATCAAGTAGCAGGCTCAAAAATGTTCTTGTTTTGTTTTGTTTTTAAATTAATTTTTATTGGGGCCAAAGTGAATTACAAATATTTCACAGTAATATTCAAAATTCATAGTGACAATAGATCAAGGGCATTCTCACCACCAGTGATGTCCTCCCTCCATCCCTTTTCCCAGTATGCATCCCATATCTCCTTCCTTTACCCCCTCCCTTAGAATACTAGTGTAACTGGTCCCCACTTGTAGAGCTTGCTGTGGAGTAGGCATCGATTCTGTTGTCATTGACTTTGGATTTGATGTTCAGGTCTGATCATTTTGATTTCCACTAAATGTTCATGTGGGTTTGGCTTTCTTTTTCATTCACATTGCAGAGGGCAGGAAAGAGGTACTGTGTGGGAGAGAGGAGAGAGAGAAAGGAAGGAAGAAGAGAGAGAGATGGTAAGCCAAGAGAGAGAAAGAAGAAAAAGGTTTATGTAGATTTTATAAAGATTGAAAATGTTCCAAAGAACTTTGCGTCTTTTCACAACTTATTCTAATCAAAGGCTTCCTTTCAATGCCTTTGGTAACATTTTGGTTTTCTCTTATAGGTCTTGTATTATAAGGCATTTTTCTTTCTTTTTTTGAAGGGGGGATTGTTTTTTGGGTCACACCTGATTTTTGGTTCAGGGGTTACTCCTGGCTCTATGTTCAGAAATCGCTCCTGGCAGGCTCGGGGGACCAAATGGGATGCTGGGATTCAAACCACCATCTTTCTGCATGCAAGGCAAATGCCCTATTTCCATGCTATCTCTCAGGCCCCCTGAGAGATTTTTCTTATGACTATTTCTATAACATAATAGCTTTTCAGCTCCTTGGGGTGGAAGGAAATTAAACCCTAATGTAATGGTAAAAAGTGGCAAATGAGTGGTCTAGATTGAGGAAGAGTCTAAAAGAAACCAAGGTTTCCTGATACCCAGAGTTTTTCCAACTCTGCCACTCTGTGAGTGAGTTCATGATACAAGGTTGAATATAATTCTCTTCTTTATTTCTAATCTTAGTCTTCACAGAGATTTCCACCATCCTATACTTTTCAATGAACTGTAAAAGGGGAAGAGAAGTATATTTCCCCTTTTTTGAGGCATTTATGCCATGGAATACACATAATTTCAAACCAAAAGTTTTTTTTAAATATATCAGGAACCATAGGGCCTGACCAATAGCACAGTGGTAGGGCATTTGCCTTGCACACAGCTAACCCAGGACAGATCTGGGTTCAATCTCCGATGTCCCATATGGTCTCCCAAGCCAGGAGCAATCTGTGAGTGCATAGCCAGGAGTAACACCTGAGAATCACCGGATGTGACCTAAAAACCAAACACAGGGATGTGGTTAATGTGGCAAATCTTCTTCCTCACTCACCAGGATTAAGGCCAACATAGTGGTGGTGCTGGGTGCCAGGAAAGCCACAGATAATGGTCTGCTCAGAGTTTCCTTGTCATAGAAGACCTCAAACTCATCCACATGTATATGGCCAAAGAACTGACCAGCCACGGTGTCCTCATACCTGACCAGAAGACACTAATTTTAGAAGGTTTTAGAAAGTGCGGAGGAAGAGACCTAAAGAGAGTTATTGATGCTTTCTGGCTCCATTCTATTCAAGCTGGGGAAAGCAGCGATGGTGATATGTTGCAGGAAATGTGACCCCTTTGGAGTCTGTATTATACCCCATTTTACCTCCTTCACACCTGGCAATAATTCCGGTAGTAGCTCCAGCTCCAGCTCTTCAGGCAGTGCCTTGGGGAAATATGGCCAATTATATGCATACCTGCAGGAGAGTCAGATATCAGGGTCAGAGGAAGCCAAGTAGCTAATGCAGGCCATTATGTAACAGGACACAAGATATCCCAACTCAAAACATCGGGGTGTGAACTAACCATCTGCATCTCTAACCTGTTCCAGGGACCCCTTAGAAGTCTTAATTTTATTTTAAACTAAGTACAAGCTGTACCTGGTTGTGATTTGGGGGTGGATGAGTGGTTAAAGGCAAAAGGATTTAAAACTGTGTTGACAGGACTTGAGGATGCTCAGAGGGAGATCATGTCCCTTTCATATTTGGTGTCCTGGTTCAGCTCATTACGCCCAATCAAAATGAATAATTTTGTATTTAATTTTATAGAATAAGAGCCTTATGAGGGGTCTTATGTACCTGATTTCAAGCTTGCAAGTGTTTCTTCAAGCCAGTTTGGCACAACTATAACAAAACACCATGGATCAATGGAAAGGAGAAAAGAGTCTAGAATTAAGCATCACACTGATATCCTAATGATTCTTGACAAAGGTAAAAAAAAAAAAAAAGGTTGCATTGAATGAGTAGAGGATTGCCTTTCAATAAATGGTGCTGAAACAGTTAGAGGGATACCCATAAAAACAAACTTCAAATCATTCTTCACACCATATATGCAAAGGAGAACCACATATATGAAAGATAACCATATGCATAAATAAATCTTTGCTTCATGGTTTGTAGGAAAAATAAATCGAAAAGTATATCAGGGCAAACATTGATGCCTGTAGCCAGAGATATGGCTCAATGGTAGAACACAGGTCAGGCAGAAAGAGCCTGGATTAAATTCCTACACTGAAAGTAATTCAAGATATTAAATTATATGTAAGGGCTATATTTTAGTGTTGTCATAAAGAAGAAAACATAAATGGGGTTTGCAGAACATGACATCAGAGTTCCCTCTACCACACACCCAACTCTACACTAGCAGAAGAGACTAGTTTAGATGTTTTCACATATGATTACTCACTCAGCACAAATATAAGGGAAAGTAACAGAACCTAAATCTCAAGGTCACACTTTGTACATAAGTTATTCAAAAACCTGGGAGGGAAAAGGGTACCCACTTCCTGAGTATTGCTGGATGGGCACCTAATACCCAGCGCTGCAACATAGAATTTTGCCAACTCTGAGAGATTCTGCCACCATCAGCAGCAAGAAGTGTTTGCAGATGTTTGACAATCTATTCCAGTATTTTCTGATACACAAGGAAATCCCATAATTATGCATTTGATAAAATGCTGATCAACACATGGTAGTTTTAAAAAGTGAGTCCCTAGAAGACACAATGAAGCTGAAAGCCATTTTGAAGAGTTAGTGAAATGATAGACTTGAGATAAATGGAACTCCAGGTCAGAAAGAACAAGAATGATTCATATCATTCAGGCTACTTGATATTATCTAAATTATACCAAACAACTGTCAAAAAATACATTAACAATGTGTTTGCTTGACTGATTTTAGGAGGCTCAGAACGCATCTCTGGGAAAATCAGTAACTCTGGCACATGGGAACTCAATCCTTGGACGGACTCAATCCATGTTTATGCCAAAGGAGAATCCACACTAAGAATGAGTCTTGGAGAAGGACTGATGCTTCAGATCATGGGTTTGTGAGGTAACATATACATGGTAAGAACAGGGAAAGTGTTCAGAAGTGAGAGAGAGTGCAAAGAAATCTGAGGAGTCCAACTTCTCTGTGTTAAAATTGTGAAACCAGGGGGGCCAGGAAGGAAGACGGGGGTCAAATCACCACCTCTCTCGCTGGGGCAGGATGACAGAAGCAAAATTATCTTTGTGGCCACCTAAAGCTAGAGCAGTGATGTTATCAAACGTGGATCAAGTTTTAGAAAGATCAAGTTAGAAGCAGATATTATGGGCTTAATGTGGCAAGAATGAAGATAGGCAAGGAGATTAGTTAGTGAAGTGTCATGTTCTCTAAGAGATTGATTGAGGTTTGATTCCCACCTAGCTTCCAGACAGGAAAGGCAGTTCCATTCCCCTGTCCTATTAGGACAGGGAGAACAGTTCCAATTGTAGAGATCTGTGGAAAATAAGCCATACAGTGAAGAAGAACAAGAATGGGTTCAGGAGATCCAGTGCTCAAGAAAGGAATTCAAATCACCCGAGCTTTCTGCTCCTAAGATGGAGCACAGCTCAGTGGAAGAAGACCAAAAATGAGCCCCTGCCTTCCTCTAACCCCTGCTTTTATTGACAAGAATCAGGTCCCACCCTAGGGTGGGAGAGGAACACCAACTAAGGGATAATCCAAAATCCTATCACCAGATCACACCCTAGGGTAGAGTACAATTCTTGATTAGGGTAGGATCAGTAATCCAACAGTTAGTTTTCTGTAAGGAACGGATTCCAAGTTGAATAACAGCAATGCAGTAAGTATAGAAAGAACAGAAAGATGTATGTACAGGATTGATTTGATCTGAAGTATCTGAAAAGTCTGGTCCCCATTATTTAATAATTGACTGGACTGAAGGGACAAAGAGAAAAAGTTGTCAAAAATGTCTGGTGTGAGAACTAAGTAAATGGTGAAGTCAGTACCAAGTCAAAAAGGGAAGAATAAGGCTTGAGAAGAAAGATACTAAGTTTGATTTTGAACAAACAGGATTTGCAGTGTCTATATTTACATGTGTGTTTTCTAGACATACACTCAAACTGTATTATAAATTAGTAGTCATTAAAACACCATGGTATTAAAATAAAGATCTTCAGCTCAGTGGAATAGATTTGAATACTCAGAGCTGGACCCACAGGTTTATGATCAATGAATATATGATAAAGGAGCAAGAAATACAAAGTGGAGCAAGGAAATCCTCTTCGACAAGTAATGCTGGGAAACTGGTCAATTACATGCCAAAAAGTGAACTCAGACCTCTCTTTAATGTCATGCACAAAGATCAAATAAAAATAAATTAAAAACCTTGATATCAGACCAGAAACATAAAATACATAGAGGAAAATGTAGACAGAACGCTCCATGATATTGAAGCTAAAGGCATCTTTAAGAATGAAACGCCACTGGCCAAGTATGTGAAAACAAAGATAAACAAATGGGACTACATTAAAATGAGAAGCTTCTGCACCTCAAAGAAAATAGTAACAAGGATACAAAGACTGCCCACAAAATGGAAGAAAGTATTTATTCAACATCTATCAGATAAGGGCTTAATATCTAAGATATACAAGGCACTGATAGAACTTAACAAGAAAAAAATTCATTAACCCCATCCAAAACTAAGGAGAAGAAATGAACGGACATTTCTTCAAATAAGAAATACAGATGTTCTGATACCAACAACAGAGACTGTGAAAAATAAAAGTGTATTGGCACTACAGACAATGACCTGGATTGGACAAACTAGTTTGCCTGGAGCCTAGAGTTGGTCTTATGCCAGAAATTTCAGGGGTAGGGTCTCCTTGTATTTAAGCCAAGGCTTTTCCTTTCCATGTCCCTCATATTTTGGTGGGCCTATGCAAACAATAATTGCCACTCTAACACCTTTTTTACTGTGCTCCTTTGACTCTAATCCTTAAGAGAACAAACCATTTAAACTTTTGAAGTTAATTTAAACTAATATGCATGTGCATGGAAATGTAAAAAAGTACTTTGCCTTCAATGTTTAAGGAGTTACATAAGTTACATAAGTCTTTAGATTGCTTTGTGTGCTGCTAAGAAATATTATGTACTACAATCTGGGAACTTGAGGGACAAAGTAATTGTACATGGGTTCTGTTTTATTTTTCTTAATGTTCTTTGGCTGAAAGTTCAAAGTTCAGATATCATCAATGGGACTACTGAGAATTCTGTTTATGGGTGATTGTCCTTCCACTGTAACTTTACCTTGTCCTCTTTCTTTGCACCTTTGTTCCCATAATTAAAAATAAAACGATTAATAAAACAAAAGGAAAGAAAAGAAATACAGATGTTCAAAAGACACATGAAAAAAATATTCCACACTGCCAATCATCAGGGAGATGCAAATCAAAACCACAATGAGGCGCTTTCTCACACCACAGAGATTAGCAAACACACAGAGCAAGAACAACTAGTGCTGTTGCGATTGCAGGGAGGGAGAAAGGGACTCTCATTCATTGCTGGTGGGAATGTAGACTGGTCCAGCCTCTTTGTAAACATTATAGATATTTTTTTTAAAAACTAGAAATTGAGCTCCCATATAATTCAGCAATACCACTCCTAGGTATATATCCCAGGAACTCATAAACACCATGCAGTAAAGCCCTCTGCACTATCTTCATTGCAGCACTATTTCCAGTAGCCAGAATCTGGAAACAACCCAATTGCTTAAGAACAAATGTGTAGCTAAAGAAACTACGGTACACCTACACAATGGAATGCAAATGCAGGGATTATGAAAAATTAAATCATGAAATTTGCTTATGAGGGGCCAGAGAGATAGCACAGTGGTAGGGCATTTGCCTTACATGTGACTGACCCAGGAGAGACCCAGTTCAATTGCCGGTACCCATATGGTTCACCAGCCTGCAAGGGGTGATTTCTGAGTGCAGAACCAGGAGTAACCACTGAGCACTGCTGGGTGGGGTCCAACAACACCAATCAATCAATCAATAGAGTTTTAAAGAAAAAAAGAAATTTGCTTATGCATGGATGGATATGGATATTATTATGCTGAGTGTAATGAATCAGAGGGAAGGAGATAGACATAGAGTAATCTCACTCATTTATTGAATATAAGAAAAATAAAAGACAAAGTAGTTATAATATCCAAAAACAATAGAGAGGAGGTCCAGGAGGACTAGTACATGGTAAAACACTTACCACAAATAGTGGAGCAGTGAAGTTAGGCAAAGAAGGAACCACTCTGACAATGATAATTGGAACTGATCACTGTGGATAATAAGTGGGTGCTGGATGGAGATAAAGTGATATGCATAATGCCCCTTTATTAACAATTGTGTAAAAAAAAACAGTGTCTAAAAAAGGAGAGAGAGAAGCAAAGAAAAGATGTTTCCCCATTGCTTCCTCTTCTGGCTTTTTCCACTCCCCTTGGAATTGGGCTGAAACCCAAAAAGTATATAATATACTAGCTCTGAAAAGAGAGATGGAAGAAAGTGGACTAGTAGATATATAGTAGATATATATAGGGATATATAGGGATATAGGGAACTCCATCCCCAGAATAATGGATACACATTCTTCTCCAATACACATGGGCCTTTTACCAGGATAGAACACACATGCTGACTCATAAAACATACCTCCATAAAATCAAGGGAATAGAAATTGTACAGACTACCTTCTCAGATAACAAGGCACTGAAACTATAAGTAAACTGCAAAGAAAAACTTTAAAACCTGGAAATTAAACAGCTTACTACTGAATAACCAGTGTGCCAGATATGACATCAAAGAGGAAATCAAATGTAAATGAAGACATAACTTATCAGAACACAGTAAATTATCACATAAATTATCAGAACACAGCAAAAGCAGTACTAAGAGGAAAATTTATATCTTTGCAAGAACACATCAGAAAGGAAGAAGGGATCTACATAAATAGCTTAATGACACAGCTTATAAAATTAAAAAATGATTAGCAAAAATAAAGAGTGATTACAGCAGGCAGGGGTGCATGCTATTGACCAGAGTTCAATCCCTGGTACCCCGTATGGTCTCTGAACCTGTTGGAGGGATCCCTGAATGCAGAGTTAAGAGTAAATGCTTTGCCAAAGGAATCAAAGGACTTGACTGGTTTCAATCCAATCTACATCCATTGCTCTCCATGTTCTTTTCCAGTTTTATATATAACTCCATAATTTTTTCACTATTCCCAGACTTCTTATATCCAATCAGGAGGCGCCCTGTTAAGAGCCAAAAGAATGTATTTCCTTTTGTAGTTCAAGAATCATGAGACCCAAGCTTTAGTGGTCTGACCTTCCTCCTGACAAGACCTCCACCTGAGGAGGACGTGAGGAGAGCTGAACAAAACAAGGCACTCACATACTGGAATGGGTAGAGAATGGTGGGAACACACTTTGGAACCAACCCTGAACAGTTCAGAATCTGTACTTCTAAGTTCTCATCTTCTTACTGTATTACTACAAAATAGATGTGTGTCTTAATAACAAGATAGACAGCTTTACAACCTTTAAGTATTTTGACATCTAAGGGGTGAACTAGTGTTGGTAGAGGCCTTTAGATTGGTCTTCAGATTGCCTTCTAATTAGATGTCTCTCAATTGGTTCCTTTGGTTTTCTTGTTAAAAAGATGTTTCCCCATTGCCTCCTCATCTGGCTTTATCCCCACCCCTGGGGGGTGGACTTTGTTTCTCCCAATAAAGGCTACTCAGACTGCCTGGAGGGGTGGCTGCCATGTTGGCCCATGGTTCCACATGGCCGAGGGACTGGATCGCGGGTGAACAGCTTGCAGTGTGACTTTCTGGCCTGCTATTCCTTCCCAAGTGTGTGTGGATTATTTTCTGCGTCAGAATTGCTACCGGACCTGTCTCTTGTCCTACCCAGACAGGAGGCAGGGGAATCCCTCTTCCTCTCTGGGAATTGTGGAATGCACAACCTACCACTTGCATCTTTGTTTTGAACTCTGAAATTATGAAAGGCCATTCTATACCCTCACGTGCAGAAGTAAATTGAGTTTTACAAGTTTGGGCTAAACAAGGTGCCCACATTTGCAAAATGAGGAGAGCAAGGGTGGATAGATGATATATATATATATATATATATATATATATATATATATATATTAAGTTGGCATCTCAAATGAATTCTCATTTTCCTTCTCTCAATAATCAAAAAAACATGCCTGTCTCTAAGTGCTCTGAGGCCCTGAGGTTATTCTATTAATATTTATAGGACAACATACATCAATTATATATGCACCAAAAATCTATCTTGCACACAACATCCATTAATAGCATGTTGAAATTTCTATAATACGACTTAGAAATGATATGAGAGACAGAATCCTGTGGCATGAAAGAGAACATTGAGAGTGAATTTTAGGACTTTGCACAAAGGCATCCCAAAAACCTTCAGAAAATCCTTTTTTTTTTACTTTTATTTTTAATATCTTTATTTAAACACCTTGATTACAAACATGATTGTAGTTGGGTTTCAGTCCTTTTTCTGACCAGAGATACAACTCTGAGTCTCACCCATATGGGCTCCACCACTTAATCACATCCCTGGCCCCTCATATGAAAATGTTAAGAATCCCAGGAAGCTAAAGTCATTCATGTATTCGCACCTATCCAAGCCCTAGCTTGGATTGAACCCAAGCTCAGTTTTCTCCCTCCTTTTTGCCTCTGTCACACTCATCTCATACCATTTCTGCTTTCATGCATCAATGGAAAGGATTTCCCTGTGAGCTCCAGAATGGCTTACTAGCTCCCACCTTCTCTGATTTCTAAACACTCTCACTAGTCAAAGCCCCTTCTGGGGCTAGAGCGATACACAGCAGTAAGGCGTTTGGTTTGCACCTGGCTGGCCTAGAATGAACGTGGGTTCGATCCCCAACATCCCATAAGATCCCCTGAGCCAGGAGTTATTTCTGAGTGCAGAGCCAGGAATAACCCCTGAGCACCTCTGGATATGGCAAACAACAAAAACAAATTAAACAAACAAACAAAAATCATCAAAGCCCCTTCCTTTGCTGACCTCCAGGTTTCCTGCCTTGATTATTCCTCTCTTCTGTCCTATTCTATATATGAAAGCATTTATGATGGGCTGAGGGAGATCATTTAAAGAGCTGGAGAGCTCAGGCTTTACATACTGGAAATTTAAAGCCAATCCCAGCAAAGAAACACCCAAGACAACTATCACTAGGAGGGACACATGGCATCACTGGACATAACCCAACACCAAGTGAAAATCAAAAGTAAACATCTGTAGCAAGGCTATTGATCTCTATCATCCTCTCATCATGCAATGACCTCAGCAGAGGTTCCAATCCCTCTATCACCAGGATACCCAGGTAATCTGTGGCACCCTGCTGCACATCTGAGCACCACTTGGGAGATCCCCACCCGAGAAAATCACCAAGATAACATGTGAAACATGGATCACTGTATGCGAACCTAGAGATTCTCATTCTGGGGGCAAGAAAGGAGATCCAGGATTCTGCTAGTTCTGCAAAGGAGCTGAAGTGACCTTTAGGTGACACTTTGAAAAAGAGTCACTTTCTCAAAACGATTGCTCTTGTAGTGCCAATTTCAGGCAAGAAGCAAGCCAATGGAAAGGTTGTTTTAGACGTCATCATTTCAGAGCACTGTAGTAGCACTGGGCGACATCATCACAGAACTTCAAGGTCACCAAAGCAGACTAGCAATGTGGACATGCCACATGCCCAGATACTGTACATCTAACTTGTGAGGAGACTAAGGCATGATGGACCTCACAGACTAGGCTGTGTCTAGCCCAGCCCATTAGTCTCAAGTGTGTACAAGGGTAGACAAAGGTAGCAGGTCACGAGTGTGGAATGATAGGTTGTGTGTTCCAAAATCCCCAAAGAGGGAGAGAGATCCCCATACCCCTAGTCCAGGTAGGACAGGAGAGGCAGGTCTAGCAACAATTCCAACCCAGAAATAATCCACACACAACCGGGAAGGAATAGCAGGCCAGAAACTAACACTGCAAGCTGTTCACCCACAAGTCAATTGCTCCACCATGAACCAAGATGGCAGCCCTTCCTCCATGCCTCCTGAGTAGACTTTATTGGGAAAAACAAGGCCCACCCCCAAGGGGAATGGAAAAAGCCAGATGAAGAGGCAATGGGGAAACATCTGTTTAACAGGAAAACCAAAGGAACCAAACAAGAGACATCTAATTAGAAGGCAGTATAAAGATCAAAAGCCTCTACCAACAACAAGACACTAACTGGAGGGCTTGGCATGGACCTTCCCATATCTTGCCATCTATCAACTGGCAATAAACAATGGACAATAAAAACTTTCCTAGACTCTCCAAGTCCAAGTAGAGCTCCATTTCAGGTACTGGAAAGAACTGTACTCCCATCTCGAAGCAGATTTGAAATGGAAAACGTGATGTCAGAGGCAAAGGAAATTAAATGTAAAGCAATCGCACTGTAGGAAATGAAGGCTGTTTAGTAACATATCCTGGTGTTTTGGAATCACTAACTCCAGATTACGACCAAACAGTAAGATAGTTAAGACAAAAGCAAGTTCATTAAAATATAATCATGCCCTTCTCCTTTATGTATTAAATTGGAAGCTGTGAGTGATGCCTTTAATTATAGCACTGATGTTTGAGTCGCTAAGCAGTTTATTTAAAGTGACAGTATCATTTTCTTATTACATAATTACTTCTTCTGAATTTGTAATGTAAACAAATGGGAGACTAATAATATGGAGACAGAAGTAAAATTGATAGCATGCACCGGTAATCTTAAGGTATTTATTTCCAATTGCTGACAGAGACCTCATTTAGTTTAGACTAATGTCTGACTCAAGGTATAGGCGAGAGGCTTACTTAATTTGATAGGAGCTCATGGGATTAAAGACAAAAAAAGGTTCAAAGATAAGTCAGTGTCCACACAGAAAATCCTTATCAATGTTATTTTTCCATGCTTTGCATGCCTACCTAGATATAGATAGATAGATAGATAGATAGATAGATAGATAGATAGATAGATAGATAGATAGATGATAGATGAGGTAGATAGATAGATGATAGATAGATAGATAGATAGATAGATAGATAGATAGATATATGATAGATAGATAGATAGATAGATAGATAGATAGATGATAAATAGATAGATAGATAGATGATAGATAGATATAGGTAGGTAGATAGATAGATAAATAGATAGATAGATAGATAGATAGATAGATAGATAGATAGATAGATAGATAGATAGATAGATAGATAGATAGATAGATAGATAGATAGATAGATAGATGATAAATAGATAGATAGATAGATGATAGATAGATATAGGTAGGTAGATAGATAGATAAATAGATAAATAGATAGATAGATAGATAGATAGATAGATAGATAGATAGATAGATAGATAGATAGATAGATAGATAGATAGATAGATAGATAGATAGATGATAGATAGATAAATAGATAGATAGATAGATAGATAGATAGATAGATAGATAGATAGATAGATGATAGATAGATATAGATAGATGATAGATAGATATAGATAGATGATAGATAGAGAGAGAGAGAGAGAGAGAGAGATAGATAGATAGATAGATAGATAGATAGATAGATAGATAGATAGATATAGAGAGATGATAGATAGAGAGATATAGATAGAGAGATAGAGAGATGATAGATGATAGATAGATAGATAGAT
Organism: Suncus etruscus; assembly: GCF_024139225.1. Classification (NCBI taxonomy): domain Eukaryota; kingdom Metazoa; phylum Chordata; class Mammalia; order Eulipotyphla; family Soricidae; genus Suncus; species Suncus etruscus. Next base: position 41,096,350 of record NC_064867.1, on the reverse strand, counting down.
AGATAGATAGATAGATAGATAGATAGATAGATAGATAGATTTCAGACAGACTTAAAAGTTGCTGCAAACATAGACCTCCATAAAGGCATTAAAAAGCTAAAAGCAAAAGAACGAATCATTTTTGTTTTTTAAACATTTATTTGCTTACTTTTATATTTTGGTTTGGGGGCCACACCCAGCAGCACTCAGGGATTACTCCTGGCTCTTAACTCAGAAATCCCTCCTGGAAGGCTTGGGGAACCATATGGGATGCCATTCTGGGTCATCCCTGTGCAAGGAAAACGCCCTACAGCTGTGCTTTAGCTCCGGCCCCCTAATAGAACAAATTATTACACTGAGTAGGAAACCAGGTCTAAGATGGTTTTGAAGTCACTCTCATGTCCTGTGATTGTAATTAATTCATTAAACCCAATTCCACCTATCTAGATGTTCACAGACAGTATAAGATATGTTTCTGATATACTTTTTACCATTTAAAATTTTGCTTTTTACAATTTTTACATTTAAAATGTCCTCTACTCCTCTCTGAGTTGAAGAAGTGATCATCTTGGGGGCTAGAGAGATAGCATGGAGTAGGTAGGGTGTTTGCCTTGCATGCAGAAGGACGGTGGTTCGAATCCCAGGATCTCATATGGTCCCTTGAGCCTGCCAGGAGTGATTTCTTAGCATAGAGCCAGGAGGAACCCCTGAGTGCTGCCAGGTGTAACCCAAAAAGTGAAAGAAAGAAAGAAAGAAAGAAAGAAAGAAAGAAAGAAAGAAAGAAAGAAAGAAAGAAAGAAAGAAAGAAAGAAAGAAAGAAAGAAAGAAAGAAAGAAAGAAAGAAAGAAAGAAAGAAAGAAAGAAAGAAAGAAAGAAAGAAAGAAAGAAGAAAGAAAGAAAGAAAGAAAAAAGAAAGAAAGAAAGAAAGAAAAAAGAAAGAAAGAAAGAAAGAAAGAAAGAAAGAAAGAAAGAAAGAAAGAAAGAAAGAAAGAAGAAAGAAAGAAAGAAAAGAAAAAAGAAAGAAAGAAAGAAAGAAAGAAAGAAAGAAAGAAAGAAAGAAAGAAAGAAAGAAAGAAAGAAAGAAAGAAAGAAAGAAAGAAAGAAAGAAAGAAAGAAAGAAAGAAAGAAAGAAAGAAAGAAAGAAAGAAAGAAGAGAAGAAAAGAGAAGAGAAGGAAGAAGAGAAGGAAGGAAGAAAGAAAGAGAGAAAGAGAGAGGAAGGAAGGAAGAAAGAGAGAAGAAAAGAAGAAAGAAAGAGAAGAAAGAAGAAAGAAAGAGAAGGAAAGAAGAAAGAAGGAAAGAAGAAAGAAAGAGAAGGAAAGAAGAAAGAGAAGGAAAGAAAAGAAAGAGAAGGAAAGAAGAAAGAAAGAAGAAGGAAGGAAGAAAGAAAGAAGAAAGAAAGAAGAAAGAAAGAAAGAAAGAAAGAAAGAAAGAAAGAAAGAAAGAAAGAAAGAAAGAAAGAAAGAAAGAAAGAAAGAAAGAAAAAGAAAGAAAGAAAAAGAAAGAAAGGAAGGAGGAAGGAAGAAGAAAGTAAGAAAGGGAAAGAAAGAAAGAAAGAAAAAGAAAGAAAGAAAGAAAGAAAAAAGAAGAAAGAAAAAGAAAGAAAAGAAGGAAGAAAGAAAGAAAGAAAGAAAGAAAGAAAGAAAGAAAGAAAGAAAGAAAGAAAGAAAGAAAGAAAGAAAAGAAGGAAAGAAAGAAAGAAAGAAAGAAAGAAAGAAAGAAAGAAAGAAAGAAAGAAAGAAAGAAAGAAAGAAAGAAAGAAAGAAAGAAAGAAAGAAAGAAAGAAAGAAAGAAAGAAAGAAGAGAAGAAAAGAGAAGAGAAGGAAGAAGAGAAGGAAGGAAGAAAGAAAGAGAGAAAGAGAGAGGAAGGAAGGAAGAAAGAGAGAAGAAAAGAAGAAAGAAAGAGAAGGAAAGAAGAAAGAAAGAGAAGGAAAGAAGAAAGAAGGAAAGAAGAAAGAAAGAGAAGGAAAGAAGAAAGAGAAGGAAAGAAGAAAGAAAGAGAAGGAAAGAAGAAAGAAAGAGAAGGAAGGAAGAAAGAAAGAAGAAAGAAAGAAGAAAGAAAGAAAGAAAGAAAGAAAGAAAGAAAGAAAGAAAGAAAGAAAGAAAGAAAAAAGAAAAAAGAAAGAAAGAAAGAAAGAAAGAAAGAAAGAAAGAAAGAAAGAAAGAAAGAAAGAAAGAAAGAAAGAAAGAAAGAAAGAAAGAAAGAAAGAAAGAAAGAAAGAAAGTATGAAATTATCATCTTAGATCATATAGCAAATTTTGTCAGCAAACTTTTGCTAGTATGTTGTTGGACTTCCGAAGCAAGAACAGAGGAGTATTACATACCCTGCTCCTTTCATGTCTATAAATGGCCACAGAAGTGATGTTATATGCAGACTTTAGGTGACAGTGATCATGCTTACTGAGGAAGCTGGAACTGACGCTTCAAAGGGATCTGCTGGGCAATTCCATCTGTAACAACAGATGTTTATATACCCAAAAAGCTCTCGCGTGCCCATAAAACAACCAAGAATTGAAAACTAATGAGTTTAGCCACAAGGATAATGATGGGCTTATTTTTTTTTTCTTTCATTATTTCTTTGAAACTTAGAACAGCTAGAGACGCCTGCTAAATTACTTAATGTAATATGCATTATCTTTTTCTGGCTTAATATCTACCATGAAACTCTCCGTGTCTTCTGTGTACAAGAAATAACCCATCATGGGGCGGGAGAGATAGCACGGAGGGAGGGCGTTTGCCTTGCATGCAGAAGGACGGTGGTTCAAATTCCGGCATCCCATATTGTTTCCTGAGATTGCCAGGAGACATTTCTGAGCATAGAACCAGGAGTAACCACTGAGTGTGGCTGGGTGTGATCAAAAAGCCAAAAGAAAAAAAAAAAAAAAGAAAAAAAAGAAAAGAAATAACCCATCAAGATTTATTCTACATTGGTCCATAGTCTACATTGGGCCTATCATAAAAAATGTTTGTCTCTTATATACCACAGTATTATTAAAAAAAAAAACTCCACAGCTTCTGATAATGAATTCAGCAGAATAAAATTAATGTTTGGAACTAAAAGCAACAGTAATAACAAGGGATGCCACAGTAGCTGCAACAATTATTACTTGACTACAATAGATAAATTGTGATCCGTGCTGCTATTCTAAGTTAAAGAACAACTTTATGACAAAGATTAAAAAGGAAGGCAGAGGGGGCCGGAGAGATAGCATGGAGGTAAGGCGTTTGCCTTTCATGCAGGAGGTCATCGGTTCGAATCCCGGTGCCCCATATGGTCCCCTGTGCCTGCCAGGAGCAATTTCTGAGCCTGGAGCCAGGAATAACCCCTGAGCACTGCCAGGTGTGACCCAAAAACCAAAAAAAAAAAAAAAAGGAAGGCAGAAAAATGGTTAGACATATACAGAAACTATAAATGCATGTTGCCAAGCTCTCAATTATAGTGACATGAATATATTCTTTATTCTTATTTAGGAATGTTTTTCCATAGGGAAAAACATTGCCTTAGTAAATATAACCAAAACTAGGGACTTTCAAATTCTGTGAATATTGGGTTACTCTGGACACACCAAACCAAATGTTTTACTTTATATATCTCAAGCCACCTTAATCTTAAATTGTTTTACCTTCTCTTTCCCTATAGGCTGATCCCTAAAAAATGACCAGTAGGTCTTTACTTCAATCTCTATTCCAATTTGGGGTGTTTTTCTCTGATATATTAGAGATTTTACAAGTGTCATGCTTCCAAAGATTGAAGAAGTTAACTCCTTACCACATAGTTATTATCAGGGTCTGGATCCATCTGGAGGTAGGTTCAGGCTTTTAGGCAAATGCTGTGTTTCACAGCAATAGCAAAATACCATAATTTGATTATGACCTAGATTTCAATGCCTCCAAATTCAGGATTCAGGTTATGTTTGGAGTTTCAATCTCTCTTTTTTTTTACTAAGATTTCTGATTGATTCCACTAATTTTGTACTGAGAAATAACAAAGATCAAATGTTTTGAGTGTTTAGAAGGCATGTATGGTGGATCTGAATTTTGTCTTATATGCTGACTATTGAAACTAAGTTGTTTGTGAAATACAAACTTAGTGTTTAAGCATTAATCAACATTTTCTCTTTAGATAAAAGAAGTTGAATGATCTGCTCACATGAAGCCAGAAAGAAGCTAGCCAAGTTATTGAAGTCAGTTGAATCATATTCTTTTCTTTCTTCGCCATATTGCGTTAGTGTAATTTTACCTGATTCTAATAAAAGATCAGTTCTACTTTCAAAATTCTACATCCACATCACTTAACTCTCCAAGCTGGTATATCATAGAACCTTACATCAAGAAGGATGTGAATCTTCCAGGAGACTATGGCCACAGATCTTTAAACTTTCAAAGATACAATGGGCTGCCTGCCTTTTGCTCAAAGGCAATCCTGGACCAGGACTCCACTAAAACATAGATGCTCTGCTTCTGGCATTTAATTCTCTGAACATCTGGTGCATCCCATACAGAAGACAGTGTGCTCCTTGAGGTCAAGGATTAAGTCTTATCAGCTCATATATAATTTCCAATGCTTGACATGTGATCCAGCTCAATCCATTTTAATAAATGAATAAGTGGAAGTTTGAACTTAAAACTGAAGAGGGCTGAATTGGGGCCCTCCAATGCTGCCTCCAAAGTGCAAGTTTAAAGACTCTCACTGACGTCAACTCACTGGTGGTGACAGGACCACACGTGCATAGAAATGACTGCAATTTATAGTATTACGCCAAGAATGGCTGAAACTCAGAGATGGCTACATAAAGAAGTGACTGAGTTAGTGTGTGTGCCAAAGATGATATGAATTTGGGAATGAATGTAAATGAAAGTGACTGTATTATAGGGCAGTCAAGGATATGCACCATGGATGATTGAAACTTACAGATGGGGCCAGAGAGATAGTACAGCAGTAGGGTATTTGCCTTGCATGCAGTCTACCTGTGACAGACCCAAGTTCCATCCCAGCATCCCATGTAGTCCCCCAAGCCTGCCAGGAGCAATTTCTGAGCGAAGAGCCAGGAGTAACCCCTGAATGCTGCTGGATGTGGCCCAACCTCCCCCCCAAAAAAGAAACTTACGAATGAATACCTATGAAAGTTACTCAGTTGGGTGTGTGCCAATGATAAGTTAAATGTGTTTGGATCTGTTTTACTATGTTTGAATCTGATGTCCACTAGTGGATTTTTTTAAGCTTCCACTGGACCACACATGGTCAAATAACTCAGGTTTAAAAGTCTTTTCTGGTTCTGTACCTTGGCCTGGCTCTGAACTTCTGCCCTATATCACAGTGCTGTACCCTGGTCCTGACATCAATTGTGACCCCCTCATCACAAAACCATCCATGCACTGTTTTCTCACTCCAGAATACCTTGTATAGGCAGGATCCTAGGATTAGATCATATATGTGTACATACATATAATCTTATATATAAAATATATTTTTTATATATATGAGAGGCATGCTGTGGCAGACAGCTGAAACTGAGGCAAGCAGGCAAGGAGACTTGACAACTAAGATATGGGTCCTGCCTCTTCCAGTACAGAGAATTTATTTACCCTCTGTGCACTTCTTATCATGACACTGGGTTCACAAGACCCTAGACCACAAGTGTCTGAGGAGGCAGTGGCCCAACGAGGAGCTGCTCTTGTGCTTTAGTTGCATAAATATGAACAATCAGATAATTGATTCATCATATGGAATGCCTACTAGCTATGATTTCCTATTATGATAGAGAAAGTAGCATAAGAAGCAATGAAGCCCCTGATTAAAGACTCAAGATGTTCCAATACTCCATCAGGGAGTAAAACTAAAAATAAAACCCCCCACCTCACCCAGCCAACACTCTCTCCCCAGGCACTCCCTAATCCACAGACCCCTGTGGATTAGAGCTAGCACCCTCCTTACCACCAACCCTCCCGCTGCACTCCTGCTCTAAACATCACACTCTCTCAAACTGAGATCTCTCAAGCTGCCTTTTTCTGCCTCAAAGAAAGTGGCTACTTTCATCTGAGCATGTGTGAAATCAATTTTCTTCACCTTTCACTTCGCAACGCAACGTTAAATATAGCTCTAGGAGCTGTTCTGCTTAACAACATCAATGACTTACATACTTACATACTTGCTTCAATCTCATATTTCCAAATAGCCACTGAGCTCTAAACAAATTTTTTCTTTTTTTAAAAAATAATATCTTTATTTAAGCACCATAATTACAAGCCTATTTGTAGTTGGGTTTCGGTCATAAAAAGAACATCCCCCTCTCACCAGTGCAACTTCTCACCATTAATATCTTCCATCACCCTCCTCCCCACCTCCTGCCAGTTTCAAGATAGGCATTCTACTTCTCTCACTCATTAACATTGTCATTATAGTTGTTAGTGTAGTTATTTCTCTAACTGCACTCATACCTCTTTGTGGTAAGCTTCATACTATGGGCTGGTCCTTCCAGCCCTCATCTCTATTGTCTCTGGGCATTATTACAATAATATCTTTTGTTTTTCTTAAAATCTATAGATGAGTGAGACTATTCTTTGTCTTTCTCCCTCTCAGCATAATAGTTTCCATGTCCATCCATGTATAGGAAAATTTCATGACTTCATCTCGCCTGATGGCTGCATACTATTCCATTGTGTATATTTGAATCTTCCCTAAAATAAAAGTCCCTGAGCTAGATGATTACATTGGGTGGGGCAAGAAAAAGGGTACACCCAGAAATGCTCAGTGTTTACTCCTAGCTCTGCACTCAGAAAATATTCCTAGAAATGCTGGATTGAACACATGCAAGGCCAGCAATATACCTGCTGTATTATCTCTCCAGCCCCAATGATAGCATCTTCAAAAAAAATTTTAATGAAGAAACTAGCATTCTCTCAGCTTTAACCAGTTTTAAAATACCTTAAAAACCCTTATCAAAATTTGGTAATGAGTTGCAGGCAGACTCAGTTGAGCAGGCCCATTTGAGCACTAATCATTTAGTGGAGAAAATGGCACGGCATGGTTAATGGAGACCCTGAGAAGAGCAAGAGAAATAAGAAGCTGCTGGCAGCACAATCTCTAGCAGCAAGTGCAAAGAAGCAAAGGATGCTTACATCCCCCTCTCTCTGGCACTCATCAAATGTGAGATCTCAGAGTGACAAAGGTCACCAAAGGGTAGTGAGGCAAGATTGAAGAACACACAATACTGTCTTATCAGCTCCACTGGTACTACTGACAAAAATGCATCCCATGATGGCAATAAGACCTCTAAGGTGTATAGACTAATGGAACCAGAGTCTTCCTTTAGTTCTGACAATCTCCTTGACAAGTATCATTATGACAGAGGCTCAACAGTGGGCAAGGGGCCCTACCAAAAACCACCTTGGAAAGAAGTGTTGGGGGCGGAGAAATAGCATGAAGTAGGTAGGGTGTTTGCCTTGCATGCAGAAGGACAGTGGTTCAAATCCCAGCATCCCATAGGGTCCCCTGAGCCTGCCAGGAGCGATTTCTGAGTGTAGAGCCAGGAGTAGCCCCTGAGCACTGCGGGTGTGACCCAGAAACAAACAAACAAGCAAAAGAAGTGCTAGGAACCAATTTTATTCAACATAACTCAATAAACTCTTGTTGACTTTTCACACTGCGCTACTCCCTTCACTAAGTGCCTAAAACATCACGAAAAGATTCACAGGCTGCCTTGTAGGACTGTCTGTGGTGCATCCTTGAAAAAAAGAAAATCTAGACAGGAGAAAGAGTTCCAAGGAAAGAAGCCTACTACCACAAGAGAGAGAAATGGGCCATCTCCTGTAGGTCCTTTCAGTCAGGAGACAGAGTGTGGGTTTTTATCCCACTAAATGGAAAGTCAAGGATTTTAGGCTAGGAGCAACCTGCCCATCTTGCTGACATTCAGAAGAACTGTATAAGTTCTTCGCTTTATGAAGAAAGGATTGGGAGAAAGCAAGGGTGGAAGTAACAGACCAATTTGAAGGTGAGATAGAAAAGCCTGGACAGTTTAAAGTCCAAAAACACAGGGAGACTATTAAATAGCTGTGTGAGAAGATGGAAAAAGGGAGATCAAGAAGACTTGTAAAATTTAGGATGAAGCAACTGAGTCATTAGCAATGCTCCAGAAGGACTGAGAAATGGGTGTCTTGAAACAAGAATGAAGTCCAGAATTCTGTTACAGTTTTGAAGTGGAGCTACAAATTTTAATGCAGGTAATCATAGCAACTGAGAGGAAGTATATTCTAAACATGAGAACTGTTTAGCGAATTACTCAGTTAGAGGAGAGGCCTGGTAAGACTTCATAGAAGAGATAAAAGTTAAGAACAAATCGGGAAAAAGGAAGGAAAACATAAAAAATAATACAAAAAATAATCAAACCCCCCTCCCCCAAAAAATAAACAAACAAAAAAAAAAAACAACTCTAGAAAGGACTCCTGGCATTTTCTGCTTGTTTGAATTTTTACTCCCCCCCTTTTTTTCTTTTTTCTTTTCTTACCTTCAAACAGAACCACATAACTTGAACCATCTTGTTCTGCCTCACAAATTGAGGGGAAAATAATGGAGGGCACCAAGACCAAGCAGTCATATGAACATTGAGTAGAAATAAAAAATTATCAGACTTAGACACCAAATCCAAAGCCAACTACGACAGAATCTATACCCAATCTACAACAGGCTAAACACAGAAGGGACCACTTATACTAGCAGCCTGGGGGGGGGGGGTAAAGGAAGAGTGATATGTGATGCATTCTGGGAACAGTGATGAAGGGAAGATAGCATTGGTGGTGGGAATGCCCCTGATTCAATGACACTATGTACCTAAAACATTACTGTGAAGAATTTGTAATCCACTTTGGTCAAAATAAAAATTAAAAAAAAAAAAGAACAAATCAGAAGTGGCAGAGGGGAAAATGACACTGGAATTGTGTACAAGGGAGCAAAATCTGACCTACAAAAATGCAGTTGGACATTAGTATTAGTTGGACAACAATGCTGTCTTTTGGAGGCACCCTAAGACAGAAACATAAGTGGAAAGCAAGAGGTAGTAAACTCAACCCTCATGTAAGCAATAAAGCTTAAGATATTAAAGACAAGAAGAGATGAATGAGATGGAAGCTCTACAACTCCCATCTTCGACAATTGAGCAAGCCACTTTCTTTCCTGAGCTCACTTCCGCATCAGTAAGACAAGAGGCAAACTAAATGATTTCTAAGGCCATATTTAGGCCTCAAAATTTATAAAACTATGTATGTCATCTTCTTGTATCATATCAAGAGTATGTAGTAATTTAGGAACACACCCACAAATCTCCTACCTCACTTAAAAAAATTATTTGAAGCAGTCTAAAGATATACTACAGTATAATAATATCTATGTCTGGTCTTGGTCCCTGGACCCCATAAAAATTAGTCTCTAAATGCCTGGAATTTGATTAGTGATTTGAGAGTCTTATTAATTCCTAAACCTAAATTCCTAAATTCATAAATCATGCTGATTTATGCTAATAAAGTGACACAAATGGGGGCTGGTTACCAGAAGAACCAAAGGAGAGCTGAGGACTAGGCTGCTCTACCAGCCCAATCTGCAAGAAAGAGAAGAGATTGCCAACGGAGTTTAATCATGTGTGATGAAATCAATCATGGCTATGTTATGAGACCCCGATAAACTGGATCCCAGCTCTCGCATGAGCTTCCTGGCTGAGGGACATATTCCTGTGGGTATGGGGGACAATAATGCCTCCTGCTTCATTCTGAACCAAATCCAAACTGTCTCTTATTTGTCTGGTTTTAAGTACTAGCCTTCCTAATAAACATGTAAAAAAAAAAAAAAAGTGTAGAATTTCCTTGAGTTCTGACAATCTCAGGAACTCCTAAATTCTAGTTTGTTGATCAAAAACATGGGATTTTCTAGGGATCCCCGAAACCTTAACTAGCATGAGAAGGTACAAGGGAAATTGTGGGAGGTCGTGCCCCTAGATCAGTGAAGTAGTCAGTAAGGCTATGGGATGGCATCAAAATTCCTTTATAGCTTCCTATTAAAGAAAATTAAAAAGCTATAGCTTAGAGGAATACAGATATTAAATAAAGACATGTATGTGATGTAATCATGCTTGCATTTTGAGGAAAAAGCGACAAGAAATGTTGAAGGAAAAATGATTCAATAGTTAGAGCTTACATTGAATCAAACCATAGAACTTAATCCCTCTACCTTATACCATTCAGGTATATTCTCAGGAATGCTCCATTTCCTAATCTGTAACATTTGAGTTAAAGATGCCTACTCATGACATTGCTGTGAAAATTAGATAAGCTGTTTCTGAATAAATCTAAAAGTGTCTGACATATGAAAAACACTCAATATGCATGATTAGGTCACACTGTCAGTGTATCAAAACACAAGTCAGCAAGCACATCAAAACACACGTCCATGAAAACATTTTGGCAAAGATGCAATGTAATATAAAAAGATAGGGAACCCTCTATGAGTCTCACAGAATGCAGTCTGGGTAAGCTTCCTGCAAAGATCATTGTACTCTAGAGCTGTGCTGTTCAGTAGCAAAGATACTAGCTTTGTGAGGTCTCTGAGCATTTGAAACGGGGGAACCTTGACAGAAGTAAACTTGTGATTTTATTAGTTTAGGAACTTCTTCCACTCTAATTCAGTACTGCTTTGACCTCCCCCATTGCAGAGGGCTGCCATGTCCATAGCCTCACAAGAGCTTCTGTCCCAGGCTCCTCCACGCTGGTAGAGTTCTCCCATCCGCTCTGTGATCCTCAAATTCTTCTGAAAGTTACTCCAGGTGGAATGTGGAACATGGCAAAGCCTGTGGCGAACTTGACCTCTTGCTTACAGATGTTCCAAAGAATCAGAGTAGCTAAGCTGTGACTTTATTCCGTTTTCCTAAAGGATCTTGTTTATATCTGGCAGCTGGAGACCCTCTACGTCAAAGAACCAACCCATGGACTCAAAGTAGACAAGTCCCATCTTACTGAATAAATCGAAACGCATAGGTGTCCTTAGGGGAATAGTACTTGCAAGAAGAAAAAAGTTGTCCAACAAACTATCCATGTGTGTCCATATCAGAAATTAGTTTGGGCAACAACACTCCACCAACCAGGCCATATTTGAGACTGAAGTGATAGCATAGTAGTTGGGGCACTTGTTTTGCACACAATGTTCAATCCCCAGCATCCCATAGGGTCCCCCAAGCCTGCCAATAGTAATTTCTGAATGGAAGACAAGGAGTAACCCCTGAGTACTGCCAGGTGTGGCTCAAAAAAACAAAAGCAACTAAACAAAAAGTTGAACAACCAGGCCAGATTTTTCCATGCTCAGGCCAATGGTATAGTACTGGTTGGAACCAGTGATGTTGGGGTAACCAGGGCTATCTTAGCAGGGCTCAGGGGACCATGTAATGCTAGGGATCAAACTTGGATTTAGAGTTATACAAGGCATATGCCCCTCACCACTGAGTTATCTCCTCAGACCCTGTAAATTAAATATGCAGGGGGAAATGAGACTCAGGAATTGAGAAAGGGGAAAAGTATGAGCTATATAGCACAAGGCAGAATCTTAATTCACAGCTATAATTTAGAGATGAGAGGGCATGACATATGGACTAAGGAAAGGATGAGGTCCTGGGACAGAGAAGGGAACATTCTGTTCTTCTGGAAAATAAAGTAGAAAATTCTTTCACTCAGGAAAAAACACAGCTGTCCTAAAAAATTTGGGGTTCAAACATGTTACTCCTATGCCAGACTCTGCCAACACAGAAACTAAAGATGGGCCATTCAAGATACACTACAGCGGGTGCCAGAGCAATAGGATAATGGGTACTGTGTTTGCCTTGCATGTGGCCAACCTGGGTTCAATCCCTGGCACCCCACATGGTCCCCCCAAGCACTGCCAGAAGTAATTTCTGACTGTAGAGACAGGAATAACCCCTGAGTATTGCCAGGTGTGGCCCAAAAACTACGAAAAATAAAAAAAGAAATAAAAAAAAAGTTTGGCACATGAGTCACCATACATGCAGATTGCCCTCATCAAGGAATACAAGTCCACATGTTTGTACAACAAGAGGAAGGAACACAGCTTCATTCTGAACATTGTCAGCTTGCAACCCCTGAGGGTTTGAGGACAGGTCCCGAAAACACAGGTTTCTTTTCGCACAGTGAGCACAGCATGTTTTCTATGAAAGCATCCATTAAAGGAGCTCCTGATTAACCACCAGAGTTTTTGTTGTTTTCTTTTTCATTTTACTTGGTTGATATGCTGTGATTTACAATATTATTACTGCTTGTTTCCTGTGTACATAATTTCAACATTACACCCATCATAAGTGTACTCATTTCTCTCCCCCAAGGTTCCCAGTGCCCCTTCCTTTCAAATCCCCACCCCTACAAACTCCATTGTGTGAATCAATTCTCCAATTGTGTTGTCTTGGGTCCTTTTGCTCCCTTACTGTATAGCTTTAAGTCCCACCTCTGAGAGAGATCATCCTATATCTATCTTTTTCCTTATGACTGACTTCAGTCGACATGATAGCTTCTATTCCATCCATCTTACAGCAATCTGCGTTTTTTTCTTTTTCAGAGCTGCCTAGTATTCTATTACATATATAGATGACAATTTTAATGATAATATCTTTATTTAATCACCATGCTTACAAACATGTTTGCAGTTGAGTTTCCATCATAAAAAGAACACCCCATCACCAGTGCCCCCATCTTTCTCCCCCAACCTCTGCCCATCTTTGAGACAGGCATTCTATTTCTCTCACTCACTACTGTTTTCATTGATAGTTGTCAGTGTATTTATTTCTCCAACTGTACTCACCACTCATTGTGGTAAGCTTCATATCATGGCCAGGCCTTCCAGCCCTCGTCTCTGTTGTCTCTGTGTATTATTAAAATAATGTCTTTTTTTCTTAAATCTCATAGATGAGTGAGATTATTATGTGTCTGTCTCTCTCCCTCTCACTTATTTCACTCGGCATAATAGTTTCCATGTCTCTCCATGTATAGGACAATTTCATGACTTCATTTTTCCTGATGGCTGCATAGTATTTCATTGTGTGTGTGTGTGTGTGTGTGTGTGTGTGTGTGTGTGTGTGTATCTCAAGATTCCTAAGCCACTCATCTGTTGTGGGCATCTGGGTTGTTTCAAGATTCTGGCTATTGCAAATAGTGCTGCAATGAATAAAGGTGTGCAGAAGGCTATTTGTATTGTGTATTTGTGTTCCTAGAGTAGAGCATTTCCTAGTAGTATTATTGTTAGATCATATAGGAACTCAATTTCTAGTTTTCCGAGGAATCTTCATATTGTTTTCCATAAGGCTAGACTAGGCAGCATTCTCATCCGGAATGAATAAGAAGAGTTCCTTTATCCCTACATCCCTGCCAGTATAGATTGTTCTTGTGTGTGTGTGTGTGTGTGTGTGTGTGTGTGTGTGTGTGTGTGTGTGTGTGTGTGTGTGATGTGTGCCATCTCTATGGATTGATATGTTAACTCATTGTTCTTATGATTTGCATCTCCATGATGATTAGTAATATGAATCATTTTTGTTTTCATCTGCCTTATTTGCCATTTGTATTTCTTCTCCGAGGAAGGGTCTGTTCATTTCTTCTCCGTACTTTTTGATGGGGAGAAGAAAACTTTTTGGTTTTTTCTTTTTAAGTTCTGTCAGTACATTGTACATCTTAGATATTAGCCCCTTATCTGATGGATATTGAGTGAAGTTTCTCCCATTCTGTGGGCGGCCTTTGTATTCTAATCACTATTTCCTTTGAGGTGCAGAAGCTTCTCAGTTTAATATAGTCCCATCTGTTTATCTCTGTTTCCACCTGTTTGGAGAGTGCTGTTTCTTCCTTGAAGATGCCTTTAGTCTCAATGACGTGGAGTGATTTACCTATGTGTTCGTCTATAGACATTATAGTTCTGGGTCTGATATCAAAGTCTTTAATCCATTTATATTTGACCTTTGTGCATGGTGTTAGATGGAGGTCTAAGTTCACATTTTTACATGCAACTGACCAGTTGTCCCAAAACCACTTCTTGAAGAAGCTTTTCTTACTTCATTTCTCTATTCTTGTTCCTTTATCAAAAGTTAATTGATTATATGTCTGGGGCACATTCTCTGAATACTCAAGTCTATTTCATTGATCTGAAGGTCTGTCTTTCTTCCAATACCATGCTGTTTTAATGACTATTGCTTTCTAGTACAATTTAAATTTGGGGAAATTGATGCCTCCCATTTTTTTTTCCTAAAGGAGACCACAACTTCAATGAATTAAATGCATCCATTGTTGGGCAGTTAGGTTGTTTGCATATCTTCAGTATAAGGATGTTAAGAGCAGCTATAAATATAGATATGTATATTTGTTCTTCTGAATTAATGTTGTTGTGTTTTGAAGAAAGATGCCAAAAGTACTATCACTAGATCTATTTCTATTTTTGGGGAGATATCTTCATTTTTCTTGTTATGGAGTCTGGCGCTCCCAGTTAATGAGGTTTCCTTCCTCCCTGCCATGACATAACAAGATCTCATGAGTGTGAGATGAGATAACGACCAACTTTAAGGCGATACTTTCACTTTGTTTGGATCAATTGAAAGGAGAAGGGTGAGAAAAAAAGGAGGCCACTGATCAGATGGAAAAAAATGCATTCATCTAACTACAGAAGACTGACTTTGTCAACCGCAACTGAGCAGAATTTTTTCTGGAACTATAAAGAGAGACATTGGGGTTGGACATGCCCAGAGCCTGTAGTTGGTCTTTTGACAATATGCTTCATGGGTAGAGATACCCTGTCTGTCTTAGGCCAAAGGAATTTTCTTTCTAATTTCCCCAACATTTGCTGTGCCTCTGAAAAAGAAAAAAAATTCACACCTGTCCCTTCCCCTCTTTTTTCTTTTCTTCTTTTAATTTTACTTATGTTCTAGATCGGGGTTCCTGCATTTCCATAGAACCATAGAACTTGAATCATTTTGTTCTGTTTTATATTTCTATGCCTTTTTATAGATTGAGAAAAGAAAAACAAAAAGGTTGATGGGATACAGGGGCCAAGTGGTCTCAGGAACATTGAGTGGAAAAAAATTAAAAAGAGGTCAGATCTAAATACCCAAAACATAGTCAATGACAATAGAAACAAGAGACCCAAACTACAATAAGCTATACACAAAAAGGACCTGTTTAACTAGGAGTCCAGGGGGCTAAGGGTGGAGGTATTATTTGAATGCATGCCGGGAACTATGGTAAAGGGAGGTCAACACTGGTGGCAGGAATGGCCCTGATTCATTGTCACTATGTACCTTAAATATTACTGTGAAAGATTTGTAATTCACTTCGATCACAATAAAAATTATTTTTTTAAAAAAAATGCATTCAATCATGCAGCCAAAAGGAGCAGAACAGCATTTTTCCATGCTCCCTCAGCAGTCTGTTTCTCTCATTCTTCCCTACTGGGGTGAAGTTCTAAACAAACAGTGGAAATAAAACCAGCACCCAGGGGTCTCTCTGTTATCCCCTCCTTTTGAGTGACAGGAAGATGGACATCAAAAAGCTCACACTGCAACAGATCTCCCCAAGTAAACAACATGCAAATAAGTGCCATTGGAAGGAAATGCATATGAAGGCTCTCCCTGCATGTTGGCTTGCAATGGTTTCTTTTTCAAAGTGGATCATTTCCTCCCCTGATACCACCTGGTCATTACTTATTCCTGTTTATTAATCTGCTAGAGAAACTGTGCCTGAATATTAAAACATTGGATTTGTTTTTTATCATGCAACCAAGCTGGAGATGGAAGGAATTAACAATGTGTAAACCCACAACAGTGACCTCTTGAAGTGAAGAGAGTGGCAATCGACCAACAAAAAAACAGAGATGCTTTAATTAATGTGCCCTTGTGACTCTTGCTTTCTTGTGTGTTGAGCAAGAAGCATTATGGGGGAAATCTGGAATGCCTCTCTAGAAGCCAAAGTTCTCTCTATTTGGACCTTACCCAATGGCAACTGTCTCTATGGAGGAGACTCAGCAACTTGCATCTGTTTCAGGGACTAATTTCTCTTGGGGGTGTTGACCGGAAGTCGCCTATTCAACATGCAAAAAAAAAAAAAAAAACCATGAAAATCTACTCATTCTATTTTTATCTCTTTTTTTTTTTTTGGACTTTAAACACTGTGGTTTACAAAGTCATTCATTATGCAATTGTTTTCTGTCATTCAATGTTCCACCAGTTGCATTATTAGTGTGACCTTTGCTCCTCCATTGTTTCCCATTCACCACCATCCTCAGGCCTGCTCCATAGCAGGGCCAAAATAATTTATTTTATATTGCTTTTTACAGCTCACTAGCTAATGAAATTATCAAAAAATACTTTAGTAGGGACCAGAGCAGTGGCGCAAGTGGTAAGGCGCCTGCCTTGCCCACACTAGCCTAGGACAGACCATGGTTCAATCCCCCAGCATTCCATATGGTCCCCCAAGCCAGGAGTGATTTCTGAGTGCATAGTCAGGAGTAATTCCTGAGTATTACTAGGTATGGCCCAAAGACAAAAAACAACAACAACAACAAAAACCTTGTGAGATTTGTAATATCTCACTATGGCGTCATTAAGTCATTGTCTGAGGGTTTAATAAGCTATTTGCTGCTTCTTGTGCATTCTGTGTTGTTTATGTTTAGTGAGCTTAGTTGGTTTTTTGTTACCTGTCCAAATAATTTGGTGTGCTTCTTCTGGGCTGTAAGTAGTGTGAATTTTGGAGGTATTACAAGGCTGAATATACAGTCCAAAATCTAAAGAACTGGATCAATGAATGAGTTTACATGGAAACAGTTATTGGGTGCAGATGTGACTGTTTGGGTTTCTGTCAATAAAGGAAATGAGGGAAAGCTTCCCATTTCCACTCCAAGAAGATCCCAGAGTTTTCAGCTTGAAAGCCAGGGTGCCTGGAATTTTCAATGGCTTGGTGTCTCTACAGAGATTAGTGGTTAAGCAGTGAAGTTGGGCCATTGGCAGAGCAAAGGCTGTGGGGTGTGAATACGTCTACCAGGGATTCAACAGAAGGGGGACTCAACCTGCCCCCTCCTGAGAGAGTTTTCAGTCAGATGACAGATGGGCATAGCAGTGTATTTTAGCAGCTTGGCTTACATCTCTTCCAAGATGAGTTGTGAACTTGTGAAGTTGAGTTGATGCATTTGGTTCCTCAGTGTTCCAATAAAACTTACTTACTTTAAAAGGAAAAAAAAAAAAAACCAACAAAATGATTACTCAAAAAGATATCTCCCAAGTTATCAGCATTTAATACAACTTTCTTTTTAATAATCTGTCCTTCTTTAGTAGCATTTTTAAGTATAACTTACAATTATATTACTCGTTTACAATATATATCCAGTGAGATTTAGTCGATTTTTTTTTGTGCTGGTGTTGTCATCACCATTTTCAATCTTTAGAACATTTTCCTCATCTCCCTAACCTAAATTCCCTTCACTGCTTTTCTCTGCCTGCTCTCACTCCCTGCCCAAGGTAACCTGCTTCCTGTCTCTGTAATTGTGTCATATCTAGAAACTCACATTAAAAATAATCATAATATGTGATGAAGGGTAGATAATAAAGAACATGTATGTCTTTAGCATGTTTTTCACTTTGCACATCTCAAGTTCACCTGTGCTGGTCTGTGTCCCTCATCATTTAGAGAGGATTCTATTATATCTGACACACTGTGTTTCGCTTCTGTTACTCAGGTAACAGTTCACGAGTACTTGGATTGGAAAAAGACTAACACAAACATCCAGATATAAGTCTTTGTATGAAAGAAAAGAAATTGATGTCATATGGTAAATACTTTCCTGACTTCCTCAGAAGCCTCTAGCCATTTGTCAAAGTGGCACCATCATTTTTCCTTTTCCATCAACAACATACCAGAATTCTAACTTCCCCAGTAATCCCTGGTATTCTCAGTCTTTTCATTTTTATATATTATGAAAACACCATAATTTGACACATTATTCATAATACAGCTGTTTCAGGCGTACAATGTTTCAACACCAATCCCACCACTAGTGTGACCCTTCCTTCACCAATGACCCGTTTCACTCAAAATCTCCAGTATATTCCCCTAGTAGGTACATGGCGAAGTTATTTCTTGATTGCTCCAAGAAAACCTAAAGAAATGTCAAATGAAATTATCATAAAATAAGTTAATAAAAATCTATTTGTGGACCGGAGGTAATGCATTTCCTTGCATGCAGAAGGACGGTGGTTCGAATCCTGGCATCCTATATGGTCCCCTGAGCTTGCCAGGAGCGATTTCTGAGCGTAGAGTCAAGAGTAACCCCTGAGCACTGCTGGGTGTGACCCAAAAAAAACAAAAAAAAAATCTATTTGTGATAATTAATCATTATATGATTTTGACCTATGTAATAAAAAATTTTTAAAAATTCATCAATATAATGCTTTACTCTCATTTACCTAAATAAGTTTTCAACTCTGGTCTCTAAAACATATTGCATTAGACTAAAATGAAAAAATCTTACATATAGAAAGAAGCTCTTATCTAATAGGGACAGGACCTCATAAGTTTTATGGTGTAGGGCTGCCTTTCACCCTGAACATTTGTCATAGAAACTTGACTTAAGCCATCCAACCCTGAACTTCAGATCCCAACATTGGTACTGGAAATCAAACTCCCAGAACCAGAAATCAAACTCCCTCTGGGGAAGGCCCAAATGCCACCCTGGCACCAACCTGCTCCAGGGTAGGTCCATAAGACACCCTGATGATAAGGAAACAGCAACAACTTGATCTAAGGGCAGGTGGCCCTTCCTTACCACCCAATGGTGAGATGAAGTCAGAAGATCTCCATCCTAGGATATGTGCAAGAACCAATATTTCTAGTTACAGAAAACTGACGATAGCAACTGTGACTAAGCAGAACTTTCCCTGTGACCAAAAAGAAATGCTTTATCCTAGGCATCAACCTTGGACCTGTGCAAAAAAAAACAGATCTCTAACTACAAAAGACTGACTTTGGCAACCACAACTGAGCAGAACTTTTTCTGGGACCTAAAGAGAGACATTGTGGTTGGACAACCAACATGCCTGTAGCCTGTAGTTGATCTTTTGACAGTATGCTTCAATGGTGGAAACCCCTTGTTTGTATCTCTTGGGCCATGGAATATCCTTTCTAATTTCCAGAACATTTGCTGTGCCTATGCAAAGAAAAAAAAAAGGAAGATAAAAGCCACACCTGCCCTTCTCCCTCAGCCCTTTTTTTTCTTTTCCTTTTCTTTTCTTTTCCTTTTTGTTTTTGTTTTTGAACTACACCTAGTGATGCTCAGGGGTACTCCTAGCAATGTGATAAGAAATCTCTCCTGGCTTGGGGGACCATATGGGATGTCGGAGGGTCAAACCATGGTCAGTCCTAGGTTAACATGTGCAAGGCAAACACCCTGCTGCTTGCGCCACGACTCTGGCCCCTTCTTTTCTTCTTTTAATTTTACTTGTATTCTTAATAGGAGTTCCCGCCTTTTTCATAGAACTATAGAACTTGATCATTTTTTCTGTCTCATATTTATGTCTTTCTATAAATTGAGAAAAGAAAGAAATGAATAGAGCCCAGGGGCCAAGCAGTCTCAGGAACACTGAGTGGAAAAAAAAAAAAAAAGGTTGGAGCTAAATACCCAAGTTAAAGTCAAGGACAATAGAATCAAGAGACCCAAACTACAACAAGCTAAACACAAAATGGACCTGTTACACTGATAGTTCTGGGGTCTAGGAATGGAGGTATGGGATGTATGCAGGGAACTATGGTGGAGAGAAGTCAACACTGGTGGTGGTAATGACCCTAATTCACTGTCACTATATGCCTGAAACACAGCTGTGAAAGACTTGGAATTTGCAATGATCTCAATAAAAAAAATTTTTTTAACTTAATTTAATTTAAACATAAACAAATAAAATATATTGTATTAACTTTATTTTGAAAATGGATCTCATTGTGGTAATAAGTGTGCCTTCCTTGTCATTAATAACATGGTTTTTAATTCATCACTAATTTTGGAGTTTACATAAAATTAATAATGCCTACAACTGCAAATTTTGTAAACTTGAAGAGAAAGAAAAAATTTAAAGAAAATGATCTAAGGAACTCTATAAAAATACAAAGTTTAATTGGTTTAAGGAAAGATTGGTTGTATGTTAGAAAACATTACACTGCAGATACTGCTAATGACGACACATATTATTTGTTTACAGTGGTGTTCAAGTTTCCCACACCTTCCTCCTCTATTCCCCATTTCTTGTTTTGTTTGTTTTTGTTTTGGGGTCACACCTGGTGATTCTCAGGGGTTACTCCTAGATATGCGCTCAGAAATTGCCCCTGGCTTGGGGACCATATGGGATATTGGGGGAGCAGTCTGTTCTAGATTAGCGTGTGCAAGGCAAATGCCCTATCACCTGCACCACTGCTCTGGCCCCTATTCCCCCATTCCTGTCCCTTATTGATCTCAGCTATGTAGCCAGAGTCAAGGGCTTGTTCCCTCTCACCATTATCATGTCCTCTGGTCTGTTTCTTTATATAATGCTCACAAGTGAGACCCCTTGACTATTTCTTTTTTCCCTCTGATTTGTTTTTGCTTAGTATGGCACCCTCTAGTTCCATCCAAATATGTTTCTTCTTTCCTTGGAGCTGACTACACATATTTTAATGACTCTGTAATGGGTCTTTTGTGTGTTTTTAAATTTTTAATTCATACTTGTGTTTGAATTTGTGATTTTTCTCTGGCAATGTATGGAGTCTTTCCATATGCTTATTGGCAATTCTGAGATCTGAGATCTTTTTGATAAATGTATTCAAGAGAAAGAGATATCACAGCGGTAGGACCTTTGCCTTGCAAGCACCAGGATGGTGGTTCGAATCCAGGCATCTCATATGGTCCCCAGGGCCTGCCAGGTGCAATTTCTGAGCACAGAACCAGGAATAACCCCTGAGCACCTCTGGGTGTGGCCCAAAAATGAAAATAAAAAAATAAAATAAAATGTATTCAAATGTTTGGCTATTTAAGTGAATTATATCTTCAGATTATACTTTTTTATACTTAGAATCTAAATTCTCTATCAAATTCATAATTTATAGGTTTTATTTTATTTTATTTTTTTGCAGTGTAACCAAGGCAGGTGCTCTAGCAATGAGTCATAGTTCCAACTCTGAAAATATTTTTTTCTTTCATTCTGTTTATTTTCATTGTTTTAATTGGGTCTGGCCATCATTATTCGATGGAATGTGCTAGAATGCTTAGGGACTGTCAGGCCACAACTCCAGGGTGCGAGACAGACTAGAATCTCAGGATTACATCAGGTGGCACTCACTGTCTCATCATCTTCTTGCTGTTCGTTCATCAAGCATATTTGTTTAGATCTCTTCCTCTGTTCATTTGTGTGTCTGAGATGAAAAGTCACAGAAATCTTCCCAGTTTTAGGCTAGAAAGATAACTGTTGGAAGCCATAGACTTAGAGAGCAAAATGGAGTCTCTGATGCCTGAGAAACCAAAGGCCTGCGTACCTGACAGGCTGTACTGTGGCATTTCCCCCATGGGCCTAAAGAAAAGAACAGCCACATAGTTCAGTTAGCAATCGTCACAAGATGCTCCAATAAACCTCCTGAGTTGATAAGATATAGATCACATCCTGTTAAGCTACCATTGTGAAAGAATGTCTGTATGATCTAAGGGTATGCTGTAAAACTGGAAAGTCCATCCTGTACGACCCCCCTACTTTTCTATAGACGCCATGGAAAAGTACTGACTGTTACTTCTGTATTTTGCTTATCTATAAAAACTAGCCCCCTTTCAATAAACCTTAGCTCTTTATCAGCCCGCTTGACTTGAGCTCATTTCTTTCTCAGCCTCTTTCCTCCATTTCAGGTCGGATCCCGCTCGTGACCCATGAATTACTTCGTGATCCTCATTCTCACACCCCCGCGGGTCGGGGGTCCCCCATCGGGGGTCACAGATAACAACTTCTGCTCTTCTATTTAGAACTCTGATAATTCACTGAGTCAAGCACTACTGTGCAATGTTTTCGGGAAGGGATGGACTTTACAACTGGTTCTTGATTTGGATCTCTAGCAGTTCCAGCACCATCTGGTGAAGGCTCTCATCCTAGAGAACTACCTACTAAGGTTTCCAAAAATGAAGTCACCATAAATGTCACTCGTTATTTTTGGAATCACTGTCTACTCCATGACGTCTATGGCACTGATCTGACAGAACCCTGATAATTGTGACTTCCTTGTCACTTTGAAAAATTAGCAATGTAATCCTCCAACTAGTCTTCCTTTTTAAAAGCTGTTATTTCCATGCCAGGTACTTTATATTTTTATTTACATTGTGGGGTCTATTTAAAATCTAATGAACATGAATAGGAATTAAATTATATTTTCTGAAAATGCCTTACTGTCTATGGGGTCCACTACTTGAGAAGCTTCCCAGGAGCAACAGAGAGGGCCAGTGAATACTACTTGGGTAACTCAAAGGCCTCTGGACAACAAGGTTTCAAGTCATGACAGAGAGACAGTCACTCAATGTAACCAGACCACCTTCAGAGGGTGGTTGTGTTGACCACCTCCCCAAGGAAGTGCTCCAGGAAATCACAGTTGGATCTGTGTGGAGAGAATCCAGTACAGCACACCCACAATTTCCTTGATCAAAACAGCTTCCACAAAAGAAAGAATTTTGCCCCATTCATTGGGGCAACTTCTTCACATTCTGAAAGAGCAGTCAATCTGGCTTTGCATCTTCAAGAGATTTCCAGAGGCCCTGCCCCTCTCTACAGATTCACAAAAGTGGCCCTGACCTCCATTGAGACAGATGTCCAGAGACAGACAGGTGTAGGCTTCCCCCAGGTGCAAGATTACAAGGCACCTGATGGAGAATCTAGGGGATCAGGACTGGTAAGCAATGAGGATTGAAACTCAAAATGGTGTTTGCTAGTCTCGGGGGAAGAGGATTGCAGAAAAGATGTTTCTATATGTTGAGAAGCTGGCTATTGGGTTGGAAAACAAAGCCAAGGGTAGTGGGAAGCAGATTGATGTGCCTTCCTAAGTCTGTCCCCCCACCCCCAAAACTCAGTTAAAGCCACCCACCAATCTTCAAGCATGCCCACAGGGGAGACTAATTTTTTAAGGACAGTGGAGTCAACAAGTCCATTTGGGACGAGTGCCATGTTAAATAATATTCATATCCCAATCCATGAACATAGCATATCTCTCACTCATTTGAGTCTTCATCAATTTCTCAGAGCAAATTTTTACAGTTTGTTGCACACTGGTTTTTCTGGGAGTTTTTTGTTAAATTTGTGATAAAATATTTCATCTGTTCTAATTATTTTTTAACTTGATTGATTGGTTTGGGGACCATACTCAGCAGTGCTCAGGGGTCACTCCTGGCTCTGCACTCAGAAATCGCCCCTGGCAGGCTAGAGGACCATATGGGATGCTGGGAATCAAACCGGGTTCCTCCTGGGTTGGCCGCATGGAAGGCAAATGCCCTACTACTGTGCTATCTCTCCAGCCGCTTTTTAATTTTTTTATAATATTATCTCTTTATTTTATTTTGGATTGTTATTTGCTAACATATGAAAAACTAATTTTGTGCATTCATCTGTACCTGCTTCCCTAAGTTCTCACCAATTCTAATAGCTTTTAAAAAATGCTTTAGAATTTAAAATATTTAAATATTTAAAATACCTTAAGACAATTTCTATTATCCATATACCTATAATTTTATAAGGTAATTCTAGTATATATATATATATATATATATTTAATTTTTTTGTTTCTTCCAGGAGATTCTGCATAGATTCAATAAAAGAACAAGCATCCTTTCTCCCTTTAAAATCTGAAGGTGGGAAAAGAATCAAGCTTTCAATATTAAAAATTATCTTAGTTTTGTGATAAATAAATTCTCATCTATTCCTAACTTACTGAAACATTTTATTTGAAAAGCACACTTAATTTTTATAATTTTTATGTCATTAAGATAATTGTGTATTCTCCTTTATTCTATGAATTACCCTCAAGCACAGAGCCTGATATAAATGCCAACCACCACCACAAAACTGCCACAAAATAAAAATAACTGTTGATTTAAAAGCTTAAAGACATTAAACTTTTTGATTGTCCCAAAATTTATTCATCAATGCAATGTAACCTAAATCAAAATCTCAAGACAGAGAGATATGTCAAGTGATAAAACATGTGCCTGCTGTGTGAAGTTTTCTGATACCCAGCATTACTGGGAACTCATAAAAACAATGCCAAATCCTCCCAATCTCCTTTCCTTTTCACCTAGTAACTGCCATGTGTTTCATAGTCCAAAAATGTTGATGTTTTTAAGCAAAGATTAAACAGGATACCATTAAGAAAAGATTGAGCAGTTTGGCTTCTTTTAAATGAAGACTGTCAATTCTCTACAAGATACTCTAGAATACTACAATTCCTTTTGAACATGGGCACAACTGAGACACCATGTTGTTGCAAAGAGATTTTTCTGATCAGTAAACACATAAGGATTGAAGCCATAGGAATTTTTATTTTTATATGCAGAATCTATTATAAAGAATTGTTGAAGAATAAAATTCATCTATTAGATATTCTAAAAACATTTAAAAGCAAAAAAGACAAGTTTTTTGTAATATTCTAAAAATGTTTTATTCATATATAAATAATATTACATCTAAACTCATATCCAAATGACTTCAAGTTTATAAGAAAAATAATTGAAAAATGATCAGAGGATTTAAAGATAACTCATAAAGACAATATCCAAAAAAAAAAATAAAACAGTGAATCATGAATCTCAAGCTCCTTAGCCATCAGAGAAATATTAAGTTAGAGTCACAGGAAAAGACCACAACATCAAAATGGTTGAAATGATAAGACTGAAAATTAGGTCTCAGCAGGGAAACAGCAGTTAGAACTCTCATTGGTCACTCTTGGCTGTACAAACAACAGAGTCAGTTAGGAAAAGTGTTATCTGCTCTAGCTAAAGATACACCAGTGACTCCAATTTTAGGCTCATGCCTGAGGCCCATGTATTTATTTATACAAATAAAACGCTCTATATCACTTTATATATGAGCCAGCGAGAGGAGAGGGATTAAAGCACTCGCCCTGCACATGGTTGATCCTGGTTTTATCTCTGGCACCACATAGGGTCCTCCGAGCACACCAGCAGGGAACCCTGAGCTGTGTCTCATGGCTCTGTAAGCCCTGAGCAATGCTAGACATAACCCAAATCCCTGCCTCCCTAAACAGATAAATGTACAGTAAAACTACTTTGAGATATAATGTCTTGCCTGTTAAATAGATAAAAATCCTAAAAGCCATTTAATCAACTCTCCTGGCAAAGCCATAAGGGAAAACAGATAAACACTGTTTATTAGGAATAAATACAACCCAGATGAAGCCGACATTTACCCTTTAGACTGCCTTACTTATGGAATTCTTGTGTGTGTGTGTGTGTGTGTGTGTGTGTGTGTGTGTGTGTGTGTGTGTGTGTGTGTGTGTGTGTGTGTGTGTGTGAAGGACCACACCTGGCAGTGCTCAGGACTTATTCCTAGCTCTATACTCAGGAATCATTCTTGGCAAAGCTAGGAGGATAATATGGAGTGCCAGGGATCAAAACTAAGTGTGCAAGACAAGCATCCTAACTATTTCTCCAATTCTTTACTTATGGAATGTAACAGACACATTGGCCAATATCCCTTAACATAACATTGCCTGAAAGAGTAAAAAAAAAAAAAAAAAAAAACCGGTGATAATGTGTCAGAGCAATGATGTTTTTAAATGTAAGTCCATGAAAAGAACACTATACAACTATAAAAAAATAAATAAATAACAATCCCCATGTCTGGTCATCAGCTTGGGACTCTTTCTTTCCCAGTCATGAGCTGAGGGGAACACCTTTGAATCTTGAATGTACCAGAAGAAGGAAGTTGACCCTTGCTAGCAGATAGGGTCAACACAACCAGACATTCAATCTACAACAGCTCCAAAGACTCACTCTTCTCTCGAATGAGATATAAACCAAGCCATGAAAGGTTATGACTACACAGGTCCATGCAGTACAAAGCTGGCCATCTCAGGAGGAGAGTCTGGACCAAGCTTTCACCCTATGGAAGTCATGCTTGCTGCCTCCATTACCCAAAATCACCATTTTCCAATAGCCTGCCTCATCAATGACCCTCTATAATTCCCTGTGGGGATGTCTATCTGACCAGTTATATGCCAGTTATTGAGCTGATATCACCAGAACTTTTGTGGAAAGCAAGTGCAAGCACCCTCCCTCATATCTACCTTCTTCCAGGAAAGCCTGGAAGCTGTAACCACGTCCACAAATGTAGTTGCTGTGTTCGAATCTGACCTTCTTCCAGGAATCCCTAAAGCTCTGTAATGCCCCTAAAATTCAAAGTAGAGTAGCTTTGGATTTCTAGACAACTTCATTTGTTTGATGCTCTCATCCCTAAAGGAACACCCCAATTTAACAGACTAGACATATAACAAGAGCTTACTAAATTTTCTGCCCTTGTATTAATGATTTCATTGGTGATACGATTATTTTCACAAGTTGAGTTTGCTACTGTACTTTTCTCTTTTTCTTTCTCCTCTCTTCCATCTTATTTTTTCTTTTTATTTTTACAATAGCTTTGCTTTCACTTACCTATAAATAAATATATTGTGATAAACCATGTCAGCTATGTGATGCATTTTCTTGAAATAAATCAAATCATGAGATTTTCCTATACATAGATGGACATGGAAACTATTATGCTGAGTAAAATAAGTCAGAGGGAGAGAAATAGACCAAAATAGTCTCACTCATCAGTGGATTTAAGAAAAATAAAAGACAATATAGCAATAATACCCAGAGACAATAGAGATGAGGGCCAGAAAGACCAGCCTAGGATATGAAGCTTACCCTAGTAATGAGGGCAGTTAGAGAAATAACTACACTAACAACTATCATGACAATGACAATGATAGTGAGCGAGAGAAATAGAATGCCTGTCTCGAATACAAGCAGGGGGTGGGAGAGGAGGGAGATGTGAAGGTTCCACTGGTGAAGGGGGGGGGTGTTTTTTATGACTGAACCCCAACTACAAACATATTTGTAGCCATGGTGCTTAAATAAAGATATTATTAGGCAATAAAAAGAAAAGAAATAAAATAAAATAAAAATTTTTCTATACAGAAAAAATAAGTAATAGTCCTATGTCTTAGTATATGCTAAGTAATATTATAAGACTAAGATATGACATGATAAAAATCAATTTATTTTGGGACCACACCTACAGGTCTCCAGAGGTTAGTCATGGCTCTGCGCTCTGGAGTCATTCCTGGTTGTACTCGGGGACCATATGGAATTCTGAGGATCAAACCTGGGTCAGTCATGTGCAAGGCAAATGCCCTGCTCTGTCTACCATTGCTCTGGTCTCAATCTCAATAAATTTTTTTTTTTTTTTTGGTTTTTGGGCCACACCCAGTAACGCTCAGGGACTACTCCTGGCTATGCGCTCAGAGGTTGCTCCTGGCTTGGGGGACCATATGGGACACCGGGGATCGAACCGCGGTCCGTCCAAGGCCAGCGCAGGCAAGGCAGGCACCTTACCTGTAGCGCCACCGCCCGGCCCCCCCAATCTCAATAAATTTAAAAGAAGGTTATGCCTGTGCATAGAGAGGGGAAGGTCTCCAGGAAATGTTATTAAAGGAAAAGTATAAAATAAAACAATGAATACAGAATACAATCCTTTGAGGAAAGAAAGCAGGAACATGAACAAATATATTAACATTGTTGTCTAGGTGTCTAATAAAATATTTGAGGGAGGAGGATATGGGAGGTAGGACGGAAACAGAGGTAGAGGGAAGACAATTCAGTGATGGGAATTCCCCTGATTTTATGTTAATATGTACCTAAAATATTATTGTCAATGATATGGAAGCCACTATGATTAAAATAAAAATTATATTAAAAACATTGAAAATTCAAATACAAAATCGATCAAAAGTGTTAGCCAGGGACTGAAGCGATAGCACAGTGGTAGAGTGTTTACCTTGCATGTCGCTGACCCAATGCAGACCTGGGTTTGATCCCCCAGAGACCCGTATGACCCCCCCAAGCCAGGAGTGATTTCTGAGCACAGAGCCAGGAGTAACCCCCAAGCATCACCAGGTGTGGCCCAAAAACCAAAACAAAACAAAAAATAGTGTTAGCCACAAAGAGGAGAAAGAGGGAGGTAGATATAAAAACATCTCAGTGTACAATTGGGAGCTCGTTTTTATTTTTGAACTATACAAATATCTAACATATCTGAAAAAAGGAGGAAAAAGGAACAAGTTAAATGTATCTTCAAATGTTGCTGCTGAGATCTCAGTCCAGGTGGTGATAACACATAAGAGTACTAGAGGGACTTTGAACCAAATTGACACCATTTCCACAGTTCTACAGGGGATTTTACTTTGAAATCTTCTTCCCTTGGCCAAAATGTCACTTAACCTTATTATTCTCCCTTCATTCAGCTTACTGGTCATTTCTGAGGAGAGAAAAATAGAGAAAGGGGAATTTACAGAGACCAGGACTAAATGTTATTTCTTTTATAATTTATATGTATAACCAAGTAGATGATGATGATAAAAAAAAGACAAAGAACCAAAATGCAAAATGCCAAGATCTAATAAACTTAGGTGATGGGGGGAAAAAATCCATTGAGTTCTTTTTATTGACAACACCAGGGATTCAAAGAACAAAATAGATTTAGAACTAAGTATTCCATTATTTTCTGTGGGAAAACAATTCCAGAAAGAATAAACATGCTCAAAGCCCTAAAGCACAGAAGCCCCAGTTCATGTTGCATCACAGTACAGGTGTGTGTGTGTGTGTGTGTGTGTGTGTGTGTGTGTGTGTGTGTGTGTGTGTGCAGTTCCTGAGTTAAGGCAGATCTGGCATGTGTCAACAGCACCTCCCCAGAAAGAAAAATGACCTGCCACTCTGAAGAATTCCCACAAGGTTTCCAAATTGAAAACTACATAAGGGAACCATGACCCCTTCTTTCTGAGACCATGCTGTGTACATATTTCACGATTTTCTTTTAGGGAGACGTGCAAAATCTAATGGCTAAACTGTTTCTTCTCTCATGAACCTTTTGGACAGCAGCATATATAGATTTTCTTGCACTTTTCTCCAGTGCCAAGCTGTCTCAGTCTCTGAGATGCTCTGGATTCCAGCATTCAGCAACATGTCTGCACTATGTCAGGCCCAGGAGAAATCCAAAGCTTCTGCAGGCTGCTGGCTGATTGTACTCTTTGCTCCTGCAGTTGGCTGAGGCAGAATCGACATCAACCCTGTCCCCCACTGTTACCCCCAGACTTTTCCTCTCTTCCACCACAATTATTTTCCTGAGCAAGAGCTCACAGCTCTTAATCAGCAAAGGTGAAGGTTGTTTATTTATGAATAGAAATGACTAGCTAATGCCTGAAATATTTAATAACCCCACCATCCTTGCCAAAAGGCACAAGTTCTCTCCTATATTTGAGCCTCAAAAAAAAAAATCAAGGAGGCAGAATCTTTTTTAGACACAGTGTGAAGTTGGAGAAAGCTGAGGTTCAGGAAACCAAGGCATGTGGTGAGATGGTGAGACATACAGCTCATGAGAAGATGGAGCACACACTCCTTTGAATGTCTTACACCCTGCCTCAAGTCACAAAAACAGAATGGGGACCCAAGTGATAGCATGAGGGTATGGATTTTGCCTTGCAAAAGTCAATCTGGTTTGACCCTCCGTATCCCATATGGTCCCCTGAGCCTGCCAGAGCACAAGGTCAGGAGTAACCCCTGAGTACCACCAGGTGTGCCCCCACCCCCACCCAAAAAAAACTGGAAACGTAGCAGGCAAATTCCTCTCTGTTCATCAGATGCAAATTGTCCCACATTCATTGCTGCCCAATGCAGACAAATCCTGCAGATGTTGATACCCTAGAGATGGTTCCCCTGGTCCCTCTTTGGCTTCCTTCATCTGCACAGATCTGAATTTTCACCATGAAAAGTTATTCCCTTGGAGCCAAAGAAATAGCACAGCAGTAGGGCATTTGCCTTACAACAGCAGATCCAGGACAGACGTTGGTTCAAATTCCAGCATCCCATATAGTCCCCCCAAGCCTGCTAGGAGCTATTTCTGAGTGCAGAGTTAGGAGTAACCCCTGAGTGCCACTGGGTGTGACCCCAAACCCTCCCCCCAAAAAATGATTCCCTTGCCTACAGAGCCATGTGAGACTGTATGTCTTGGGATCGCATTGTCTGCAATACCGGTATCAGAAATATGCATTTGTTCAAAGAATTGATGCCTGGGCACTGGCCTAGTTCTGTGGCATCAGATATTCTTGGGAGGGTTTTGGGACTTTGCATTTTTCACCAGCTCCCCAATGCACAATGCTAACAGCTTTATAGTTAGAACCGCTGTTTCCAGCAATGACAAACCTGCAATGTTTTTGAGGCAGCATTGAATCATCAAAAGGTTATTCTATGAAAATAAAATTGGCAGCGCTATTGGGCTTATGCTAGAGAGGATTGGGTCAGGGAGAGGAGGTCTGAGACTACTGTGGGACAGTTGGGGTGAGTAGGGCAGGAGAGGAGAAGCTAAGAGGTGCTGTTTGAATTCTGCATTTCCCTCTGAGCTTTTTCCAAAACGCCCTGACTTATTTCCCTCTCACTTTATGCAGCTTCTGTGACTTGGAACTAAGAGACAAGGGGATCAAAGAGCACAGTTCACTGGTGCCTCTACTGAGCGCTCTCTGCCTTCTAGGCTGCAGATCTGGGCTCCTGTTATGGATTATGCACAAGGATGTAATGAGTCTCCTTTGACTGACATAAACTCCTTCCTCAACAGAAGGAAAAGCAGTAACACATCCAACACTGTAATCCGGAGCATTTCAACAACCCCCTGAAACCACAGCCCTTCCAGATTTGCTTATCTACTGTGGGAGCACAGTTTTCCAAGTCACTTGTGGGGGGGGGTCTCCATTTTGCTCTCCAGCATTGATCCTCAGTATCACATACGGTACCCTGAGCCTGCCAGGAGCAACATCTGAGAGCATTATCTAGGGAGTTTCTTATTTTCCTGTTTCCTTTGTCTTTTTTTCCTTCTTGCCCTCTTCTTTCTGGTCCCCTTTCTTTCTCCATCTATGTAAACATCACCTTAAGAACCAGAGAGATGGGCTGGAAAGATAGCATGGAAGTAAGACGTTTGCCTTGCATGCAGAAGGTAGGTGATTAGAATCCGGGCATCCCATATGGTCCCCTGAGCCTGCCAGGAGCGATTTCTGAGTGTAGAGCCAGGAGTAACCCCTGAGCTCTGCCAGATGTGACCCAAAAACCAAAAAAATAATAATAATAATAATAATAAAAAAGAACCAGAGAGATACTACAGGACCAAAGGCATTGCCCTTGCATGCAGCCAACTTGGTTCTTATCATGGCACCACATCTGGCCCTTTGAGCCCCTCCAGAAATAATCTCTAAGCACATGGCCAGGAGTAAGCCCTAAGCATCACAAGATTTGATGTAGAAATAACAACAGCTATAAAAAAAAATTCCCTTCAAGAGATGTTCAAATAGGGACAGAGCAATATGCAGCGGTAGGGCATTTGCCTTGCATGTAGCTGAACCAGGATGGACCTTGGTTCGATCCCCGGCATTCCATATGGTCCCCCAAGCCAGGAGTGATTTCTGAGCGCATAGCCAGAAGTAACCCCTGAGTGTTACCAGGTGTGGCCCCAAAAAACAAGAGAGAGAGAGAGAGAGAGAGAGAGAGAGAGATTCAAATAATGTTCCCAAATATTTTCAGGATTGTTGTTTTATCTTTTTCTTAGCAGAGGCCAGCTAGAAATTGAACCTGGAACTCTGGGTTTTCTCCACCTGGGTTCCAGTCCAGGCTTCCCACCAATAGCTCTAGAGCCCGGAATAGCTCAGTGTCCCTGCTGAAATTCAGGCTGCCATATGCATTGACAAGTGCCAATCACAGCCATCTGAAGATTCTACAGTTCTAGGTCAACCTTTCAGCTTTCTTTCAGAGATATGCAAGCCTGACATCTCCAGCCAAAAATGAGCCTAGGTCCTCAGTGTTTCCAACACCTGATACATCTCTGTAACCATGAACTGTAATCTTGTCATCTGTAATCTTGCACTATAGCCATGATCAAGTCAACGTAATCACTGAACTAACTGCCTACACCTATTTCTCATGGAAGTTCTTTAATGATGTCTAGTGGAGCTGAGAAGGGGGACGTCTGCTAATGAACTCAGCAGTCATACAAACATCTGGGCACATCACAGAACTACTGGGGTGCCTTTCCATCACCATGGGGCTGCTCTGCAGATCTTTGCACTGCCTTCCTTCTTTTTTGTCACACTCACCATGGAACATGTGTTGATGCCAAGCACACAATATGGCACTGCAGCCCTAAGAGACTAAGATGAAAAAGCTCTGCTCCTGCTTCCTAGGGCTACCTAGAGAGATGTAGGAAAGGGGCATGAAGAAAATGGAAGTTGTCAAAAATCTTAAGAGTCAAAATCCAGGGGCCGGAGCAATAGTGCAGAGGCAGGGCGTTTGCCTTGCACACAGCTGACCCAGGACAGATATAGGTTTGATCCCCAACATCCCATATGGTCCCCAAAATCAGGAGCAATTTCTGAGCACAGAGCCAGAAGTAACCCCTGAGTCACAGGGTGTGGTCCCAAAACGAAAACAAAACAAAACAAAAAAAAGAGTCAAAATTTAACTTTTTCTTTTTTTCTTTTTTTTTCTTTTTTTTTTTTTTTTTTTTTGGTTTTTGGGCCACACCCAGTGACGCTCAGGGGTTACTCCTGGCTATGCACTCAGAAGTCGCTCCTGGCTTGGGGGACCATATGGGACACTGGGGGATCGAACCTCGGTCCGTCCTAGGCCAGCGCAGGCAAGGCAGGCACCTTACCTCTAGCACCACCGCCCGGCCCCAAAATTCAACTTTTTCATCTAATGAATTATTTGGCTTCTTTGATGTTGCTGTTGGTTTGGTTTGTTTGGTTTGGTTTGGTTTGATGGTGCCAGTAATCAAAACCAGGGTCTTCAAGGGAATTCCCTTCCTAACTTCCTCAATACTTACTATGCCTATACAAAAAAAAAGTAAAAGAAGGAAGGAAGGAAGGATGGAAGGAAGGAAGAAGAAAGGAAGAAAGAAAGAAGAAAGGAAGTAAGAAAGAAGAAAGTGAGAAAGAAAGAAAAAGAAAGAAAAAAAGGAAGAAAGAGAGGGAGAAAGAGAGAGAGAAAGAAAGAAAGAAAGAAAGAAAGAAAGAAAGAAAGAAAGAAAGAAAGAAAGAAAGAAAGAAAGAAAGAAAGAAAGAAAGAAAGAAAGAAAGAGAGAAAGAAAGAGAGAAAGAGAGAAAGAAAGAGAGAGAGGAAGGGAGAGAGGAAGGGAGAGAGAAAGAAGGAAAGGGAGGAAGGGAGGAAGGGAGGGCAGGAGGGAGGAAGGGAGGGAGTGAAGGAGGGAAGGGAGGGAGGGAGGGAGGGAGGGAGGAAAAGGAGGGAGGAAGGAAGGAAGGAAGGAAGGAAGGAAGGAAGGAAGGAAGGAAGGAAGGAAGGAAGGAAGGAAGGAAGGAAGGAAGGAAGGAAGGAAGGAAGGAAGGAAGGAAGGAAGGAAGGAAGGAAGGAAGGACAAAAGAAGCACAAAACCTTGCTACAATAGCCCTTCATCATTTTTTTTGTTCTCGTGCTTATTATTTGGTTGTTGGTTTGTTGTTGTTCTTGCTGCTGCTGTTGTACTTTCTTCGTAGCTGCTGTTTTTGGTTTTCTTGTTTGTTTTTTGATTTTGTTTTGTTTTAGTTATTTTTTTCCTTTTTTCCCTTTCTTTTTTTTGGGGGGTGGGGGTCACACCCAGCAAAGCTCAGGGCTTACTCCTGGCTCTGAGCTCAGAAATTGCCCCTGACAGGCTTGGGGGACCATATGGGATGCCGGGATTTGAACCACCATCTGTCCTGGATCGACTTCGTTGAAGGCAAACGCCCTACCGCTCTCTAACCCCCTCCCTTTTTTCTTTTAAATTGATATTTATAACTTCTAGATGGAATCCTCCCAGTTTATTTTTCTTTTCTTTTTATTCAAACAAAACCACATAACTTGAATCATCATGTTCTGCCTCATAAATTGGGGGTGAGGGGAATGGATGGTACCAGGCCAAACAGTCAATGATCATTGAGTAGAAATACAAAAATGATCAGACTTAGACACCAAACCCAAAGTCAATAACAATAGAATCAATGCCCAACCTACAACAAGCTAGACACAGAGGGGACCAGTTACACTAGCAGTCTGGGGGCAAAAAAGGGAGATACGGGATGCATGCTGGAAACAGGAGAAAGTACAACACTGGTGGTGGAAATAGCCCTGATTCATTGTCACTATGTACCTTAAATATTACTGTGAAAAACTTGTAATTCAATGTTCACAATAAAAATTAAAAAAAAAAAAACAGGGACTGGAAAGATAGCATGGAAGTAGAACGTTTATCTTGCATGCAGAAGAATAGTGGTTCAAATCCTGGCATCCCTTATGGTCCCCCGAGCTGCCAGGAGTGATTTCTGAGCATAGAGTCAGGAGTTACCCCTGAACGCTGCCAGGTGTGACCCAGAAACCAAAAGCCAAAATAAATAAAAATAAATTTTAAAAAAGTAGGGCCTTTAGTACACAAGGCTAGTGCTCTACCACAGAGTCCCACCCTTGGTCCTTGGCTTCCTTTCCAAGAATGCACTGGGACTATGATACCTGGGAAAACAGAATTAGTATCTGCTATGCACAGTTATGAAATCCTGGTGCATGCCCTCATGTTTGGACAGCACCCCTGTGACACCCCACTATAGACCTACCATGCCCCCTTTGTTTATAGAAGAGATATTCACTAAGTGAGTAGGACAGACAGACATGAAATCCACTGAGGACTGGTGCCACCACCGTTGCTTTTTCTGCTTCAGATCTGCAGAATTGGGGTTTGTGAAAGGTACCAACCAAAACCTTGTGGAACAATATGAAATCCAGATAGACTTGTTTAAGAAGAAAACACACAAATTTGGAAAGTGTCAAAAAGTCTATGTACTCAAGCATTAATGGCAATCATTGCAAGGAATAGAATTATGTAATTTTTACATGTTTAAAAATTATATTTTGGGAAAGGTCTTAGGCTATACCTGGCAATACTCACGGGTTACTCCTGGTTTTGCCTTAGGAGTTACTCCTGGTGGTACTTGGGGACCACATGGGATGCCAGGGATCAATCCTGGGACAACCACATACCCGCTGTTGCATTGTTCTGGCCCCAGAGTTGTGTGTGACTTTTTTTTTTCCTTCCTTATGTGATTTTATATATGATCTGTTTTTTCATTTCTTTTTGCAGGCGATGCACTTTTATATAGAGGAAAAAGCCTTTTCCGCTGTGAAATTTCATGGTTTTTGAAGATTAATTGACACGGGGAAATGTTATTATATAGATCTAAAAAATTAAAGTCACAAAGCAGTATGTATAATAAGATTTCATTTTGAATCTAATATACAGCGTTAAGAATCTGAGAGGCCATGTTGCAAAAAATACTAAGCACAATTATCCAGGGCAGGGGGATAATAAATCATTCTGCCTATTATGCTTTTGAAAAATAGCTCAAGCGGGGCCGGAGAGATGGCATGGAGGTAAGGCGTTTACCTTTCATGCAGAAGGTCATCGGTTCGAATCCCGGCATCCCATATGGTCCCCCGTGCCTGCCAGGAGCAGTTTCTGAGCACAGAGCCAGGAAAAACCCCTGAGCACAGCCGGGTGTGACCCAAAAACCACAAAAAAAGAAAAAAAAAGAAAAATAGCTCAAGCTTTGCCACCTATTTCCTATTGAGTCCTGACTGACTCTGATCTCTGGAAACCCTTTCTGACCATCAAGCCTGAGTCACAGCTCCTCCTGAAAGAACAACTGTGGAGTTTGGTCTCTCCCACCCATGCCATTATGTGACCATGGCATTGGCCAGTCCCTGGACTTCTCTCAAACACAGATGGACATGATGCCTGCAGGTGAAGAAGGGATGAGACCCAGGTCTTATGTGCTCTACTGGTGATGGTCAGATGTGGTTCAAAAATAAATAAAATTAAGAATAAATACAAATTATGTGTGGGTGAGCCTTACATAATGAAAAGTTCTGATTAAAACTGGGACAAACCTTAGTTATGTACAAGAAATAGGTACCAACCAAGCTAACTATAATTTAAAAAAAAAATAAGGGGAGGGGGTAATTCTACACACAGGCCATTTGGCTGCTCGGAAGAAATAATCTTAGACAGGATAAATCTGCTTAAAATACGTCCCCCAAAGGGGCTCCACCCCTTGATTATGCCTTGCCATGTTCAGCTTCATTCAAATTGACATAGGCCTTCCCTGTCCAGAAGATCCAATGGCGTCCAGTTGCTTCAAGTTTACCAATTGTGAAAGCAGACCCATTTCTCTGCTCTTCCTGGAAATGGAGGCTTTGGGTCCTGACACATCCAAGGAACAGGTAGGCCTTAAAAGACTGACCATATACCAACAAAGACCTTCCTTCATATGCACCCTGCCCAGGCAGGTCAGCAGTGCCAGTTCACAAGGACTGGGCTCTACTGAGCTTATGTAGGCAAATAAGTCTTGGCCAAATAGAGTGTGAATCCCTCAGACCACAGCTCAAATAACCAAAGTCCTAATTCGAACTGGGTAAATTTTACCAATAAGGAAGGGAAGATTAGCTAAAGTTAGGAAAGCTTCTGTAGGTTTTAAGAAAAACTTAAAATGGGGACCGGGTAGATAGCATGGAGGTAAGGAGTTTACCTTTCATGCAGGTCATTGGTTCGAATCCTGGCGTCCCATATGGTCTCCCATGCCTGCAAGGAGCAATTTCTGAGCACAGAGCCAGGAAAAAGCCCTGAGCACTGCCGGGTGTGACCCAAAAAAAAAACACCAAAAAAAAAAAAAAAAAAAAAAAAACTTAAAATGGAAGCCAGAGTGATAGTTCAGCAGGCAGGGTGTTTGCCTTGCACATGAAAACCCCAGGTTTGTCCCTTGAGACCACCAGGAGTGACCCCTGAGTGCAGAAGTAGGGGTAAGCCCTAAAGATAGCCAGGTGTGGAAGAAAGGAAGAAAGGAAGGAAGGGAGGAAGGAAGGAAGGGAGGAAGGAAGGAAGGAAGGAAGGAAGGAAGGAAGGAAGGAAGGAAGGAGAAGGAAGGAAGGAGGGAGGGAGGGAGGGAGGGGAGGGAGGGAGGGAGGAGTGAGGGAGGGAGGAAGGGAGGGAAGGACAGGAGGGAGGGAGGGAAGGAAGGAGGGAGGGAGGGAAGGAGAGGAGGGAGGGAGGGAAGGAGGGAGGGAGGGAGAAAGGGAGGGAGGGAGGGAGGGAGAAAGGGAGGGAGAGAGGGAGAGAGAGAGGGAAAGAGGGAGAGAGGGGAGAGGGAGGGAGGGAGGAAGGAAGGAAGGAAGGGAGGGAGGGAGGGAGGGAGGGAGGAAAGGAGGAAGGAAGGGAGGAGGGAGGAAGGAAGGGAGGGAGGGAGGAAGAAAGGGAGGGAGGAAGGAAGTGAGGGAGGGAGGAAGGAAGGGAGGGAGGGAGGAAGAAAGGGAGGGAGGAAGGAAGGGAGGGAGGGAGGAAGAAAGGGAGGGAGGAAGGAAGAAAGGGAGGGAGGAAGGAAGGGAGGGAGGAGGGTTATTTGGTTTTAAATGTGGGCCTCAGGAGCCAAGGATGCACTTCAGTAGTCAAGCTGTGGGTTTCTCCTTAGTGCCCCACAATCCTGCCAACCACAGCCTAGTGTGCCTTTCGCCCCCAAACGAAAATTGAATTTGAAGAAAAGCATGTCCACTTATTCCCACCTGATAGAGTCCATCACAGTCAGAGGCCCTTCAGACTCAGTGATATTCTGTCCCAGGAGCCAGCAGTCAGTCGTGCCTGAGGCTGAAGCTGAGCCATGTCAGTCTCTAGGAAGGAGGAACAGACACAGAACTCACCCCTTCTCCCAGATCAAACAGATGCTCATGGGCCTTACAGCTCCCTAACTGGAATGTCTCCAGGTTCCCTCCAAACTGGCAGGTGACACCCACTCTCTACTTTGAGCAACAAAACCGAGCAACCCAAGTTCCCCAAAACAGATGAATGAAGAAGCTGTAGTTTACAGGTACACAATGGAATACTATGCAGCTGTTAGGAAAAATTAAGTCATAAAATTTGCTTATACATGGATGGATAAGGGTTAGTATTATGTTTAGTGAAATGAGTCAGAGAGACATGGACAGACATAGGATGGTCATACTCATGTGAGATACATTTAAAAAAAATAGGAGAGTATGTTAATAATACCCAAAGACAATAGAGATAAGGGCCAGGAAGTCTGGTCCATTGTAGGAAGCTTGCTACAGAGAATGCGGGATGCAGTTAGAACAGAGAAGGGACCACTATAGTTGGAAGTGTTCACTCTAGACAAGAACTGGATGCCGTTTAGTTCAACCTTTATGGAAAGCAATATGGAGATTCCTCCAAAAACTGGAAATCGAGCTCCCATACAATCCAGGTATACCACTCCTAGGAATATACCCTAGGAACACAAAAATACAATACAAAAACCTCTTCCTTACACTTATATTCATTGCAGCACTATTTACCATAGCAAGATTCTGGAAACAGCCAAGATACCCTTCAACAGATGAATGGCTAAAGAAACTGTGGTACATATACACAATGGAATATTATGCAGCTGTCAGGAGAGATGAAGTCATGAAATTTTCCTATACATGGATGTACACAGAATCTATTATGCTGAGTGAAATAAGTCAGAGAGAGAGAGAGAAAAATGCAGAATGGTCTCACTCATTTATGGGTTTTAAGAAAAATGAAAGACATTCTTGCAATAATAATATTCAGACACAAAAGAGAAAAGAGCTGGAAGTTCCAGCTCACCTCAGGAAGCTCACCACAAAGAGTGATGAGGTTAGTTAGATAAATAACTACATTTTGAACTGTCCTAATAATGAGAATGTATGAGGCAACTGGAAAGCCTGTCTAGAGTACAGGTGGGGGTCAGGTGGGGAGGAGGGAGACTTGGGACACTGGTGATGGGAATGTTGCACTGGTGATGGGTGGTGTTCTTTACATGACTGAAACCCAAACACAATCATGTATGTAATCAAGGTGTTTAAATAAATATATAAATAAATAAAGAAAAAAAGAAAGGAAATAAAGTGACATGCATGATACCCCTTCAATAACAATATTACAAACACAATGTCTTAAAGGAAAAGAGAGAGAGAAGAAAAATGTTTGCCCCAGAGGTAGATGGTGGGGCGCAGGAAGGAAAGTGAGGACATTGGTAGTGAAAAATGTTCACTGTTATCAGAACATTGTATAATTGAAACTCAATCATAAACAACAACACAACTGTGTACCTTAGGGTTATTCCATTTCAAATGTATCAATTAAACTAAATTTAAAAATCACAGAGTCCACAACACTGACAACAAGAAATGCAAACTTTGAAACCCAACTTTAAAATGTCACTGTTCAGATGACAAGTTGGGAGTGGATTGTGTGGGAGAAAACCTGAGAATCATGGTAGAGGAAAGAAGACACTGTGGAGGCATAGATGTTGGCACACAGTAGGTCTAAAACCCAACTATGATTAATTTTGTAAATCCTGGGCTTTAATAAATTTTTAAAAATAGAAATATAATAATGGGTTTCAAATGGGGGCTGGACTCTATGCTCGGCACTTTATGCACATGGAATAAGGTAACATCAGGGCTAGATATAATAGATACTTAGCAGAAGCTTATATAAATATCAGTCTCATTCCATCACCACCATCCCATGTGTAGTCTTCAGACAGCACAGCCCTGGGAGAGGCTCTATTTGTTTCTATTATGCTAGAGAGAAATACAGAACCACACAGAACCATACAGAACTCAACAGAACACCACGATATAAGCCACTATCACTGACTTACCACCTGAACCATTATATGCTACAGCCTCCTTTCAGCGTGGAATGGAATTCCCTAACCAATTAACAAAGACAACAAAATCTGCTACTGAGCACGGGGGAGATTAAGGGGGTCACTGTCAGGAAAAGTGGGGTACTGGAACAATGCAGTCATGAAACCTGATGACTATGGTGCTGATCAATTTTTATTTTAGTTTAGAAAAGGTCTAGGCACAGCTGTAGGGCATTTGCCTGGCATGTAGATTACTCAAGACAGACCTGGGTTTGGTCTTCAGCATTCCATATAATCCCCCAAGTCTGCCAGGAGGGATTTCTGAGTGCAGAGCCCCTGAGCACCACTAGCTGTGCCCCCCCCCAAAAAAAG
Source organism: Suncus etruscus (assembly GCF_024139225.1). Taxonomy (NCBI): domain Eukaryota; kingdom Metazoa; phylum Chordata; class Mammalia; order Eulipotyphla; family Soricidae; genus Suncus; species Suncus etruscus. Next base: position 41,055,944 of record NC_064867.1, on the reverse strand, counting down.
AAAAGGTCCACAGGGCCAAAGCGATAACACAGTGGGTAGGGCATTTGCTTTGCAAGTGCCCAACCCAGGTTTGATCCCTCGCATCACATATGGTCCCCCAAGCCTGCCAGGAGTGATTTCTGAGAGCAGAGCCAGGAGTATCCTCTATGTGCTGCAGGGTATGGCCCAGAAACTGAAAAAGAAAAATAAAGTGTAAGGAAAGGTCCAACCTGTGCCAGTGAGATTTATATTTCACAGCAGCAATGAAGCAAGACCTCGCTCCCTCCCAGCCTCTCCTCCAGGGTTTCTAAAACATCACTTCACATCAGCATCAGTCAAAGAACTGGGTCCTGCCTGCTGTATTTCTGGCTCGGGGGAATTGCAGGGACTGAGGATTTGCATTGTAGCAAGATCCCTAGAAATGTTGATGCTGTCAGTCTACGCACAGCACCTCGGCAGCCACTGCCCAGCCTAACCCCAATTCACAAGCCGGCAATCCCTGACATGGTTAAATTCTCCAAGAAGCACTCTAGAGTCTCTCTGGGAATAAAGAGAAAATCCCAAAGCTTGCCTCTCTCCCTCCTTCCCTCCCTCCCTCCATCCATCCATCCATCCATCCCTCCCTCTTGTTATGTCCTATTCATTCCTTAGGTTTTTACTATATCCAGAATACACTCTGACTTCCTGAAATATTTAATTTATTCATTGCACACCTAATACCCAGCTCTGGGTATTTGCAACCCATGAGCACTAGGAATCAGACAACAGAACTGAAAAACCAACTGCTGCCTGGAGAAGCATACACAAGTACAGAGAAACATTTAAACAGGACAAGTGCTGGGAAGAAACAAGGCTGGACCCTCTAGGCGAGCCTACACTTATGCATGCTCCACTCACCCAACCTCTGCCCTTGACAAAGACACCAGCTACAGATGACAAGGGGGAAGATCTCAAACCTAACACCCCATGCCAACCCCTAGCCCTTGCTTCAGGAGGTAAAAGAGAAAAGCAGAATTACCCCAGTGATGCTCCCATTCTCACCTGCTAGAGCCAGTGTCCAGATAGAGAAACTGAGGTCAGTGGTGAGTTTCCATACTGCAAGTGAAGGTAGAACCCCAGAGGCACCATTCTGAGTCCCTAGATCAGCTGGAACCAAACAAGATCTATTCCAGGGCTTCCTGGTTTCGAAACCAACTTCTTTTTCAGCCTTAGCTCTCATTTATTTCACCAGAAACAATGATCTCAAAGGAGAGACCTGAGTTTTCATACCGGAAAGTGCTATTTCTCTGAACAACTCATTTGAGTTGAGACAACATGAGGAAAAAGGAACAGAAGAAAGAGTTAAGGGAAGAGCTAGAAGCTGGAATCCAAAGCCCAGAGCAGCAGAGCCCCAAGACAGAAGGAGTGGGGTTGGACCCCGCACTGGGAGCAGTGTAAGAATACACAGAGGCATAAAGAAAACAGAAGACAAGAAATGTTGTAATAATTGGGGCCAGAGAGGAGAGGGCACAGCTATGGGGCATTTGCTTTGCATGTGGTTGACCCAGGAAGAACCCAGTTCAATTCCAGGTATCCCATATGGTCCCCCAGCCAGCCAGGGTTGATTTCTGAGTACAGAGCCAGGAGTAACCTCTGAGTGCTGCCAGTTGTGGCCCAAAAACCAATCTATATATATTTAAATAAAAGAAATATTGTAATAGTTTCCCTTTGGTCCATAAGTACTGGTGACCCTTTAATAGAATGATTGAAACTAAGATAATCTGCTCTAAGGTAATTCCCTGCTCTAAACTCAAATCTGACTATTCCCATTTCACATCAGTCCCCCTGTCTCCTGGTACCTTTCAAAATTTACTGTTTCCTGCTCACAGACCCAGATTCTACTGACCAAGCTAGAATAAATCATGCCTCCCTGGGAATAGGTGGAAGCCAGCAGATACTAAAATCACACCACTGTATGAGAGGGTCTTGGCCCACTCTCATTATGGCGCAGTGTCTTTCTCTTCTTGTTCCTTTATACAGCTCTGCCTTTGGCTTCTGTAGCTCAGCTGTAGGGGCACGTAGGGTAATGGGGCATGTGGCACAGAGCTTCTCAGGAGCCGTCTCCCTGTAAGACATTTCAGATTCTTTACTCCTACTTCCAAGGTTCCCCAGTGCAAAGAGACCACACTGTGAGTTCCTGGAGGCCTGGCGCCCTTTAAGGTATTGGGTCAGAAAGAGCCACTGCTCCAACAAGACAAGATGCCTCCAGAGCATCCCTGAGCCTGTCATAAGCCTTTCAGGTGGACTTTACTGCCTCTTCCAAAGCACAGATAAGGAAGCTGAGACTCCAGAGGGTGAATCAGCAAGAAGCCCAGGAAGTGAAGACAAGAACAGCAAAGCCATTACAGGAAGGTAGTCTGCAAAAAACCCTATTGTCTTCATCATGGGGAAACTGAGCTGACAGGTTCATGAAGCCCCTTAGATCCACCTAGCCTCTAGGGACTGAACCTCAAGTGAAATAAAGTAAAGGGCACACAGAGAGACATATAAAATAAAATCCAGAACAAAACCACATACATCAGGGCTAGAAAGATAGTACAGTGGGGACAGTGCTTACCTTGTATTTAGCTGCTCTGAATTCGATTCCTGGCACTACATATGATCCCATAAACCTTGCCAGGAGTAAACCCTCAGTGCAGAGACAGGGATAAGCCATGAGCACTACTGAGTGGCCCCTCCTAAAACAATTGTGACCAAAGTGAATTATGAATCTTTCACAGTAATATTTAAGGTACATAGTGACAATAAATCAGGGCCATTCCCACCACCAGTGTTGTCCTCCCTTCACCCCTGTTCCAAGCATGCGTCCCACATCTCCCTCATTTTCCCCCCCAAATTGCTAGTGTAACTGCTCCCCTATGTGTCTAGCTTGTTGTAGATTGGGTTTCGATTCTGTTGTCATTGACTTTGAGTTTGGTGTTTAAATCTGATCATTTTTTTATTTCTACCCAATGTTCATATGACTGTTTGGTCCTGGTACCATCCATTTTATTTTTCCCCTCAATTTATGAGGCAGAACAAGATGATTCAAGTTTTGTAGTTCTGTTGAGAAAAAGAAAAAGCTGGAAGGATTCCATCTAGAAGTTATAAATATTAATTTTTTTGTTTTTTTGGGTCACACCCGGCAGTGCTCAGGGGTTACTCCTGGCTCTATGCTCAGAAATCGCCCCTGGCAGGCACAGGGTACCATGTGGAATGCCAGGATTTGAACCACAGTCCTTCTGCATGAGAGGCAAATGCCTTACCTCCATGCTATCTCTCCGGCCCCCTATAAATATTAATTTAAAAGAAGGAAGGGAAAAAAAGAAAAAAATACGAAACAAAACAAAAATAACCCAGCAACTACAAAAAGAGCACCCACCTACTACTAAAAACAACCACCATCATATAAGAACCATGAGAATGAAAGAAAATAATAAAAAATAAAAAAGAAGTAGAAGAAAAGAAAAAGAAAAAAGAAAAGAAGAAAAAAAAAGAAACAAAAAAGAAGAAAAAGAAAATTTAAAAAACACATATACACACACGAGCTGAGTGGCTCATTTCTCCCTGAAAGTCTCAATTTGGGATTTAGTGAAAACAGTTACTTTCCCATCTTCCCTCATCCTCAGAACTCTGCCAGCAATCCTCGTCTTTAGCAATCTGGGCTCACACATTTTATTTCAGTGAACCCCCTGCAGGGCACTGACAAGCCAGCTTTCTTTGAAAAGCCTGTAGCCCCAAAAGGCCACAAGAGCAATTATAATAGCTTGTCTCAGCCAAGTCATTTCTCTGAAGAGTTCCTTACTAACTGGGTAGTAGGAAGGAAGTGTTCGAGTTAAACTGCCTGCGCCGCAACTCTTTCACCTATGACATTGTCTTCTCATGGAGTTGATGTGAGGAGCCCATGGAATGATTCATACACTGCCTTTGGCACTGTCCTAACATCCGTTTGATAAATCTAGGAAAGCACTTGTCGATTCCAGCTATTACTTGTGACATTATTATGTATAGTCTGTCTGGGGAAAAGAAAAGTTGAAAAGCAGAAGTTCCAAAGAGATAAATCAGTGAACAATTATGAAAAATATTAAAATATTCTTTATGACACAGCTATTCCCTATAGGATGCCATACACTCCTTTGTTTGTTTGTTTTGGGGGTGCATCCAGTGACCCGCAGGGTCATACTCCTGGCTATGCACTCAGAAATCGTTCCTGGCTTAGGGGACCATAGGGGATGCCGGGGATCAAACTCAGGTCCATCCTGGGTCAGCAGCATGCAAGGCAAATGCCCTACCGCTGTGCTATCACTCCAGCCCCAGCCATTCACTCTTTTTTACAGGGTTTGCTTCCAACCAGTGCTCAGGGCCTCAGAATCACACCTGAATGCACTTAGTTCAGGGCAGGTAGTTCGATGCATGGCCAAAAACAACCAAGATCATGCCAGCAATAACAGAGGGGCATTTCATGGAACACCAAGCTCTCCCCAACCCTCTGCTTTTCATTCTTTTTCTTTTTTTTTTTCTTTTTTTTTGAGAATATTTTTGTTTAAGCACCATGACTACAAACATGTTTGTAGTTGAGATTCAGTCCTCAAAAAAGAAACCCTCCTTCACCAGTCCAACCTTCGCACCACCAATGACACCATCTCCCTCCTCTGCCACCCCCTGCCTATCTTTGAGACAGGCATTCTATTTCTCTCACTCACTATCCTCCTCCTGATAGTTGTCAGTGTAGTTATTTCTCTAACTGCACTCACCACTCTTTATGGTGAGATTCATATCATGGGCCAGTCCTTCCAGCCTCATCTCTATTGTCTCTGTGTATCATTACAATAATGTCTTTAATTTTTCTTAAATCCCATAGAGGAGTGAGAAGATTTTGTGTCTATTTCTCTCCCTTTGACTTAAATCACTCAGCATAATAATTTTCATATATCCACGTATAGGAAATTTCATTACTTCATTTTTCCTGATGGCTGCATAGTATTCTATTCTGTATTTGTAGCACAGTTTCTTCAGCCACTCATCTGTTTTTAGGAATCTGGGTTGTTTCCAAATTCTGGCTATTGTAAATTGTGCTGCAGTGGATACAGGTGTGCAGAAGGCATTTCGTGTTGTGTTTTTGTGTTCCTAGATTATATCCCTAGAATTGACAAAACTGGATCATATGGGAGCTCAATGGTCCAGTTTTTTGAGGAATCTCCACATTTTTTTCCATAAAGCTAGACTAGATGGCATTCCCACCAGCAGTGAATGAGAGTTCCTTTCTCCCCACATCCCACCAGCACTGATGTTCTTGTTCTTTGTGATGTGTGCCAGTCTCTGTGGCATGAGACGATATCTCATTGTTGTTTGGATTTGCGTCTCCCTGATGATTAGTGATGTGGAGCATTTTTTATGTGCCATTTGGCCATCTGCATTACTTCTTTGAGGAAATGTCTGTTCATTTCTTCTCCCCATTTTTGGATGGGGTTAGATGTTTTTTCTTGTTATTTCTGTCAGTACCTGTTATATCTTATCCCTTTATCTGATGAGTTTTGTGTGAATAGTTTTTCCCCATTCCGTGGGTTACCTTTTAACCCTAGTTACTATTTTCTTTGAGGTGCAGAAGGTTCTCAGCTTAATATAGTGTCCCATCTGTCTATCTCTGCTTCCACTTGTTTGGACAGTAGTGTATCCTCCTTGAAGATGCCTTTGCTCTCAATGGCTTGGAGTGTTTTACCTACATGTTCTTCTATAAACATTATGGTAGCAGATCTCTTTTTTTTATTAATTTCTTTTTTTATTTTAATTATGACAACAAAGATGTAAAGAAGAGGACAGGGTAAAGTTACAGTGGAAGCCCAATCACCCATAAACAGAATTCTCGGTAGTCCCATCAATGATATCCCAGCCCTGAACTTTCAGCCAAAGAGCATTAATAAAAACAAAACTGAACCCATGTACAATACAATTTCTTGTCCCTCAAATCCCCAGTTGTAGTACATACTATTTCTTAGCAGCACACAATATAATCTAAAGACATTATACTTATGTAGCTCCTTACACATTGAGGGCAAAGTACATTTCTCTAGTTCCATGTACATACAAACTAGTTTAAGTTAACCTTGAAAGTTTTAGTGGCTTGTTTTTCTTAAGAATTAGAGTCAAGGGAACATAGTAAAAAATGGTATTAAAGTGGCATTTGTTTGCATAGGCCCATCAAAACATAAGGGACATGGAAAGACAAATTATGGTCTAAATACAAGGAGACCCTAACCCTGAAGTTTCCTGGCACAGGACTGACTCTAGGCTCCAGGCGAATTAGTTTGTCCAATTCGAGTCATCGTCTGTAGTGGCAATACACCTCCATTCCTCACATAGTCTCTGTTGTTGGTATCATGCTTCTGTATTAAAGATCCTGGAGTCTGCATATCCCATATTGCAGTCAGGATGGTGCATAGCTTCCTCTCGTTTCACCTCACACTTAAGGGACACTAGAGAGAACCATGTCCTATAGAGCAGGTCATTGATGTTGTCAAGTCTTCTCAGTGTAAACGGAAGTCTCTTTTTAGGGGGTCGATGTCAGACTCTTGATAGTGTCTTTCCTGGTAGAAGACTGCTTCCAGCTGTTGCTGTAAAAGACCTTGGATGTTTCGTAGATAGCTTGCCTGGTTCCGGCGTGAATGGAGGATGCCCATTCTTCTGATGCCAGTGCCAGGTCATTATATCAATGTTCAGGGTGTAAGGTACATTGTACTGAGATTTATTAGATAAGAACTTATCTGTATGTATGGTGTTTTCCCATTTTAATGTGTCTATGCAAACAAGGATCAATGCCATGGGGCGTTATTGGTGCATCTGGAGGCAATAGGAACAAGACCAGCAATTTCCATGACATAGTTCAATCATAGGCATCAAACTGAGGGACAGTTCCACCAACAATCCTTTCTGAACAGCTTACAAAGAATAGACAAGATGAAAAGTGAATAGAAACATCATGGTAGAAGAATAAATAGAGAGTTACATCAGTTAAAGAAAATACCCATAAAAAATACAAAAGATATATGTGTTCAATTTGTGTCCTTCTAAATAGTTCTGTGATTTGTTAGATATACTGTATGTCTTAGGTCAGAGATTAGAACTATGTGTTACTGAAGTTAAGAAGGGTAAATCTGGGGTAGTGATGGTTGGAAGGAGCAAATATTCGCGCAGGGGCACTAGCCCCCGCGCGGTTTGCAAAATGTAGACTGGTATGAAATTACCAGTGACAGACTGAGTATAGCTGAGCAGCTATCTGCCACCCACCAGATCGAACTCTACCCCCTAAGCCCCACCCTAGGCCAGTGTCCCGGCCCGGCCTGGGAGTGGGGAAAACCCAGGGTGCCCCGTCAGCTCCTCCCAGAAACCCACCTGGAGATCTGGAGGAATGGGGGAGAGGGGGGTCGCGTGACCCAAGTCCGGGCCCCCCTGACCCTAGGCCGGACAAAAAGGCCGCTGGCCCATGGGGGGCCTGCCAGCTGCCCGTCCGGGCCGGCTGAAAATCCTCGGTAGCAGATCTCTTAATCAAGGTTTTTAAACCATTTGGATTTGATCTTTGTACATGGTGTTAGATGGAGGTCTAAGTTTGCTTTTTAGCATGTGGCTGACCAGTTGTCCTAGCACCACTTGTTAAAGAAACTTTCCTTGCTCCATTTTGCATTGCTTGCCCCTTTATTAATTGATTGTATGTCTGGGGAACATTCTCTGAATACTCAAGTCTAATCCATTGATCTGAGGGTCTGTATTCCAGTATCAAGATGTTTTAATGACTATTGCTTTCTAGTACAATTTAAATTTGGGCTAAGTGATGCCTCCCATTTTTTTCTTTTTCTTTTTTTCTTTTTAAAATTTTCTTTTTTCTTAAGGGTTGATTTAGCTATCTTGGGTGTTTATTGTTCCAAATGAATTTCAGGAGTGTTTGATCTACTTCTTTGAAGAATGTCATGGGAATCCTTAGAGGAACTGCATTAAATCTCACAGATCTTTTGCAAAATAGTTCCATTTTAATGAATCCATGAACAGGATTGTGTCTCCATTTCCTTGTATCCTTTTTATTTTTTGTAGCAGTGTTTTGCAGTTTTCTTTTTATATATTCTTCATCTCTTTTATTCATTTATTTATTTATTTATTTATTGCATTTTTGGGCCATACCCTGTAATGCTCAGGGATTATTCCTAGCTATGCACTCAGAAATCACTCCTGGCTTGAGAACCATATTGGATACCATGGAATCGAACCGATGTCTGTCCTAGGTTAGCCGCGTGCAAGGCAAACACCCTATTGCAAGGCAAGTACCCTATCGCTTGCACCACTGCTCCAGCCCCATCTTCACCTCTTCAGTTAAGTTGACTCCACAGAAACTTTGAGTTTCTGTGGCACTAATATGAATAGGATTGATTTTTATAGTGTCCATTTCTTCTCTATCATTATTTGTGTATAAGAAGGCCATAGATTTTTGCATCTTAATTTTTGTAGCTTGCCACTTTGCTATATAGACCTATTGTTTCTGAGGGCAGAGCCAGGAGTCACTCCTGGGCACCACTGAGTGTGGCCCATAAACAAACAAACAAACAAAAAAGAAACAGTGGTACATATACACAATGGAATACTATGCAGCCATCAGAAAAAATAAAGTCATGAAATTTTGTATAAGTGTATGGACATGGAAACTATTATGCTGAGTGAAATAAGCCAGAGGGAGAGAAACACAGAATAGTCTCAACTCATCTATGGGATTTAAGAAAAATAAAAGACATTATTGTAATAATACCCAGAGACAATAGAAATGAGGGCAGGAAGGACTAGCCCATAATATACATGAAGCTTACCACAAAGAGTGATGAGTGCAGTTAGAGAAATAACTACACTGACAACTACCTTGGTAATGATAATGAGAGAGAGAAATAGAATGTCTGTCGTGAAGCCAGGCAGGGGTGGGGGAGGAGGGAAATGGGGGACATTGGTGGTGGGAAAGTTGGGCTGGTGAAGGGGGGGGTGTACATTCTATGACTGAAACCCAACTACAAGCATGTGTGTAATCATGGTGCTTAAATAAAGATATTAATTTTAAATTAATTTTAATTTTAATTAATTAATTTTAAATTCTAGAACAAGCAAACCACCTATCAGATATTCCAAAGATTTCACTACAAGAATGAAAGAAAGCCGAAGCTGCATCCTGTACCAATTACAGAGCAAACTCCTAATGCCAGACAGGGCCCATTTATGAAGGTCAAATGCATTAATTTCAAGACATTGAGGAAGATGGGGGGTATAATCAATGATTATCATGTTAGCTAAATCATATTACACTTTGGGGCTTCGTTTTCCCCACTAGAGAAATGAGATAGTCGCCCAGCAATGCTCTTTCAGAACTTTTTTGCATTTCGATGCAGGAACTCCAGAAAGATTTTGCTGCCTGGGGCAATGACAGAGTGACCTCATCTCAAATGACATTCTTTGGTGGAAAGCAGACTCCAGCATGTCAACCCTTAGCTCCAGCCTTTGCTTGCCACCAAGCTGGCAATTGCATCTGAAAGAAATGAAACCCGACCTGAAACTTTGGATGAGTAGGTCTCAGAGGGATTTGCCATCTCAATGACCCTCTTTGAATAGGCATGCCTGCGTCTACATGCAGAGACACACACACTCTTCTGTTTTCCTTTCTACTTACTTATTTATAAGTCCTGGTAAAGAGACATGCTCTAGAACAACCGGAGGCAAGTTTCTCACTCTTCTCTTAAGAAACTGCTAAAGCTTGCTAACAAATAGCTTCTTCAAGTTGAAAATCACTAAGTTGGCTATTTTTCTAGGGACAGAAAGTCTGAAGATGCTATATAGAAATCTCTTTCTTTTTAAAATAATTTTTATTGCGATCAAAGTGAATTGCAAGTCTTCCACAGTAATATTTAAGTACATAGTGACGATGAATCAGGCCATTCCCACCACCAGTGTTGTCCTCCCTCCAGCCCTGTTCCCAGCATGCATCCCATATCTCCCCCTTTGCCTCTTGGACTGCTAGTGGAAGAGATCTCCTTTGTGTATAGCTTTTGTAGATTGAGAATTGATTCTAGTGTCGTTCACTTTGGGTTTGGTGCTTAAATTTGACCATTTTTTATTTCCACTCTGTTTATTTGACAGGTTGTTCCTGGTACCATCCTTTTTGTTTTTTCCATCAAGTTATGAGGGAGAACAAGATCATTCAAGTTCTGTGATTCTGTTGGAAAAAGAAAAGAAAGGAAGAAAAAAAAAAGAATAAAAACTTTGGGGGAATCCATCTAGAGGCTATAACTATCAATTCAGAAGAAACAAAAAAAGAAAAAGGAAAAAGAAAACAAATAAAAATAAAACAAAATTGCTTGTTGTTTGTTGTTTGTTTTTGTCTGTTTTTTAAAATATATTTTATTTTATTTAAACATCTTGATTATATACATGATTGTGTTTGGGTTTCAGTCATGTAAAGAACACCACCCATCACCAGTGCAACATTTCCATCACCAATGTCCCAAGTCTCCCTCCTCCCCACCCAACCCCCGCCTGTACTCTAGACAGGCTTTCTATTTCCCTCGTACATTCTCATTATTAGGATAGTTCAAAACGTAGTTATTTCTCTAACTAAACTCATCCCTGTTTGTGGTGAGCTTCATGAGGTGAGCTGTAACTTCCAGCTGTTTTCCTTTCGTGTCTGAAAGTTGTTATTGCAAGAATGTCTTTCATTTTTCTTAAAACCCATAGATGAGTGAGACCATTCTGCGTCTCTCTCTCTCTCTCTCTCTCTCTCTCTCTCTCTCTCTCTCTGACTTATTTCACTCAGCATAATAGATTCCATGTACATCCATGCATAGGAAAATTTCATGACTTCATCTCTCCTGACAGCTGCATAATATTCCATTGTGTATATGTGCCACAGTTTCTTTAGCCATTCGTCTGTTGAAGGGCATCTTGGTTGTTTCCAGAGTCTTGCTATGGTAAATAGTGCTACAATGAATATAGGTGTAAGGAAGGGATTTTTGTATTGTATTTTTGTGTTCCTAGGGTATATTCCTAGGAGTGGTATACCTGGATTGTATGGGAGCTCGATTTCCAGTTTTTGGAGGAATCTCCATATTGCTTTCCATAAAGGTTGAACTAGATGGCATTCCCATCAGCAGTGGATGAGTTCCTTTCTCTCCACATCCCCGCCAGCACTGCTTGTTCTCGTTCTTTGTGATGTGTGCCAATCTCTGTGGTGTGAGGTGGTACCTCATAATTGTTTTGATTTGCATCTCCCTGATCATTAGTGATGTGAAGCATTTGTTTTGTTTTTTGACATTATTGATTTCTGATGCAGTAACGGGCTGTAAAAGGATCTCATTGGTTCAATTAATTTTCTAATAACTTATGCTGAGCACATTTTCATAGTTAGCTTTTTTTGCCAACTATATATATATTTCTTTGGTGATGTATCTGCTCATATCTTTTGCCTATTTATCAATCCAACTATTCATTTTCTGAATGTGGCATCAGGGTCCTTTCTTATTCTGAATAAGTCCTTGATCAGGATGTCCTTTACAAATATTTTCTCAAAGTGTATGGCTTGTCTTTCATTCTGTTGACTGTCTTTTGCAAAGCATATGTTTTTCCTTTTTAGTGCAGCACAACTTATCATTTCTTCAATGTATTGTACCTCTAATGTCACATTTTAAAGGTCAGGACCAGACCCCAGGTAATTTAGATTTTTTGCTTTCTATTATCTTCCAGAAATTTTATGGTCTTGGACTTCACATAAAATTTTGTGATCCATTCGGAGTTCACTTTTATGAAGACAAAAAAACATTGTTAATTTTTATATCTTGGAACTAGTTTATTTGTATTTAAAAAAATATTGAGAAATTCAGAACATGTATTACTTTAACAGCATTAAGGTACATTTTTATCATTACCTCTGAACATGATGATTTAGTATCTAAGTAATTAACCTAAAAAATAACAAGCAGTGTAGGCAAAGATGTTTATTTAATAATATTTACAACGATAATGTATGGGAACATCTTAAGTGCCAAAAAATTTCTAATATCTAGATAAAATATGTCAACTCAAATAATGGAATATTATAAAGCTATTTAAAATAATATTATTAATAAGTTTCCTTTTCCTGAAGAAATTATACAAAATGTTATCATTAGGATCTATGATATCAGTTATTTGTATTTAATTCTTTGCACTTTTTTAAAAAAATTAATATCTTTACTTAAACACCTTGATTACAAATATGATTGTAGTTGGGTTTCAGTCATGTAAAGAACATCCCCCTTCACCAGTGCAACATTCCCAACACCAATGTCCCAAATCTCCCTCCTCCCTACCCCACCCCTGCCTGTACTCTAGACAGGCTTTCCACTTCCCTCATTCATTCACATTGTTAGGACAGTTCTCAATGTAGCTATTTCTCTCTCTCTCTTTTTTTTTTTTTTTCGTTTTGGTTTTTCAAGCCACACCCGTTTGATGCTCAGGGGTTACTCCTGGCTAAGCGCTCAGAAATTGCCCCTGGCTTGGGGGGACCATATGGGACGCCGGGGGATCGAACCGCGGTCGCAATCTTTCCTTAGCTAGCACTTGCAAGGCAGACACCTTACCTCTAGCGCCACCTCGCCGGCCCCGTAGCTATTTCTCTAACTGCACTCATCACTCTTTGTGGTGAGCTTCATGTAGTGAGCTGGAACCTCCGGCTCTCCTCTCTTTTGTCCCTGAAAATTATTGCAATAATGTCTTTATTTTCTCTTAAAATCCATAGATGAGTGAGACTATTCTGCATCTTTCTCTCTTCCTCTGACTTATTTCTTTTGTACTTCTTTAATAGAACCCACACCCCACAATGCTAACTCACACATGATAGTGATTGTTCTACTACTTGAACCAAATCCCTTGCCTGTTTTATACTCCTTATATAATTAATAATTTTATAAACATAAAAGATTTAACATTCATATTTTTAAATGCCCTACTGTGGTGCTATCTCTCCGGCATCTGTATTTATATTTTTTAAAGATTTTTTATAAAGGCCCTCAAAATAAGGTTATAGTAGCAAATGACAATTTTAAGAACACTGGACCATGGCAAACATACCTTTTCTTCTTGTTTTTATTATGCATATTTATCCAATGAAAATATACATAAAACTCCACAGTAGAAATAAATTGAAATGGTCCATTGCAATAGTGCAGCAGTAGGGCATTTGCCTTGCATATGGCTGACCCAAGATGAACCTAGGTTTAATCTCCTGTGTCCCATATGGTACCCCCAGCCAGGAGCAATTTCTGAGTGCATAATCAGGAGTAACCCTTGGGCATCACTGGATGTGGCCAAGAAAGAAAGAAAGAAAGAAAGAAAGAAAGAAAGAAAGAAAGAAAGAAAGAAAGAAAGAAAGAAAGAAAGAAAGAAAGAAAGAAAGAAAGAAAGAAAGAAAGAAAGAAAGAAAGAAAGAAAGAAAGAAAGAAAGAAAGAAAGAAAGAAAGAAAGAAAGAAAGAAAGAAAGAAAGAAAGAAAGAAAGAAAGAGAAGAAAGAAAGAAAGAAAGAAAGAAAGAAAGAAAGAAAGAAAGAAAGAAAGAAAGAAAGAAAGAAAGAAAGAAAGAAAGAAAGAAAGAAAGAAAGAAAGAAAGAAAGAAAGCGAGAGAGAGAAAGAAAGAAAGAAAGAAAGAAAGAAAGAAAGAAAGAAAGAAAGAAAGAAAGAAAGAAAGAAAGAAAGAAAGAAAGAAAGAAAGAAAGAAAGAAAGAAAGAAAGAAAGAAAGAAAGAAAGAAAGAGAAAGAGAGAGAGAGAAAGAGAGAGAGAGAAAGAAAGAAATTAAAAATAATTGGCAGAGTTTGGCATGTTAGGGAGGGAATTTATATAGTTAAAAAAGAAATTGTGGAGGCCCGGGTAGGTGGCGCTGGAGGTAAGGTGTCTGCCTTGCAAGCGCTAGCCAAGGAGAGACCGTGGTTCAATCCCCAGGCGTCCCATATGGTCCCCCCAAGCCAGGGGCGATTTCTGAGCACATAGCCAGGAGTAACCCCTGAGCGTCAAACGGGTGTGCCCCCTCCAAAGAAAGAGAGAAATTGTGGGAAGGATATAAGGTAGAATTAAAATCAATAAGCAGAAAGGATTCTTTAAATATATCTCTGTAACCTAATCTCTCAAGAAAGCAAAGGGTCCCCTTACCTACAAACTCCATTCAGCCCATCCTGATTCTGTCTGACAGCTTCATTGTGGAGAACACCAAGTTAAATGTCATGTACCCTTTCTCCAAAGAATCCAGACACTTGGAGAAGGATAGTTTTGGCAGGATCCATCCTGATGGAAACTGGAAACTGAGAGTCAAGGTCAAATTTCTAGTCAACTGCTTATTAGGGCATGATTTGAGTAAGCTACATAACTAATGTGGAAATACAATGACCAATATACAATTTCTCTCTATCCTAGAAGTGTCATGAGGACCAAATGAGATGATATACATGAAATCTAAGAAATGCAGAGCAAGCTTGGTGCTTTTTATAATAAAATAACTCTTAACCTTTCAAAAATGGTCTTCCAAGAGCAATTCGAAGGATCAAAATTCAATCCCTGCTTTAAAGGGCAATTGATCTAGCCACTGAGCTAGCAAACTCTTTCTCCCTCATTGTTCCAGGGTCAACAGTCAAAAATCTGAATGTAGGTGCCCAAGAAGGGCCATTTTTGGTTAAAGTTTGGGCTAAATCTGTGCCTCCACAATGAAACTACCAAATTAGCCTCAAACGCTCTATCAGCCATTTTTACATTGTATAGTGTCATTCATTCGTTCGTGTATTTGTGGAGAGAAAATTACAGAAATCAGATCAAGCTCTGCCCCACTTGAACACATCCCAAGAAGGGAAATAAAAGTCAATCAAAGCCATTACATTTGTGAAATAATAACTGGGATATGAATAGAAAGGAAGGATGTTTAGCTGGTGGGAATGTTCTTAACCCAGCTTAAGTCTCTCCTGATCTGAGATTTGAGAGTTGAAGAGGTGGGGAAAGAAAAATGCATGGACCAACCAGATCAGGGATCAGAATAAAGACTCTGTGGTGGGTTCTGTAGCTAAAAAGAAGATGGTGTGTGTGATGTGCATAACATCATGTGAACATGAACAGGATACAAGATGGCAGTACAAAGGGAGATTTTGTCAAGGTTTTTGTCTTTTCTGAGCACAGTTTGAGCCATGGAGCATTAATGTATAGAAATGCCCTGAGACCCATATTTATATTCTGAATTGGCCCTGACAATAATGCATCCAGAGGTAAGGCCACTGGAGATGAGAGCTACAGTTTAGTTTTATACACAGAATTACTTAAACACTGTTGAAAATGTTCCATTAGAGGGCCAACAACAAAAGGTCACTATATGCCCGTGACCCTTTTATCCATAAAACAACGTGGATAACCTGAAATCGCAAAAGACTTTTGATGAATCCTAACTCTGTGAATATTACTGGGGCAGAACTAATTCAATGCAACGAGCTCTTAGCCTCGTTTTTCTCTCTCTTTTTCAACATTGTATACCAAAAGGTTTGGCAAATGAAAAGAGAAAGGTAAAGAAAAAGGAAGCAGGGCCCGGAGAGATAGCACAGTGGCATTTGCCTTGCAAGCAGCCAATCCAGGACCAAAGGTGGCTGGTTCAAATCCCGGTATCCCATATGGTCCCCCGTGCCTGCCAGGAGCTATTTCTGAGCAGACAGCCAGGAGTCACCCCTGAGTACTGCCGGGTGTGACCCAAAAACCAAAAAAAAAAAAAAGAAAAAGAAAAAGAAAAAGAAAAAGGAAGCAGTAGTTGCCTCATCCTGTCTAGTACCCCAGGGGTGGCTAAGGTAATACTCGGCATAGTCAGGCCTCACATTTAACCTTCAGCACGATTAACTGAGAATGACTAGAGTGTCTTCTAGCCCTTTGGCATCACTTAGGGGAGCCCATCCCCTGCCCCCCAAAAAAGAGCAAAATATCAAAAACTAGTAAGATGCTATGACATTAAGCACTAATATCTAGAAATGTAACTGATGGAACCAAGATATACCTCCTGTTTCAATAAACAGTATCTAAAGGAATTGAACTCTAATAATCGCATAACTACCTGCATGCTGATATTACTGAATAATTGACTTTTTTCAGGATACCCCTGTAAGAATTCACACTTATGGGGACCAGAGCTATAGCGCAGAGGTAGCGCATTCGCCTTGCACACAGCCGATCCAAGACGGACCTGGGTTTGATCCCCAGTGTCCCATAAGGTCTCCTGAGCCGGGAGCAATTTCTGAGTGCATAGCCAGGAGTAATCCCTGAGCATCACTGGGTGTGGCCCAAAAACAAACAAAAAAAATTCCACACTTATGTTCACTCAGAAATGTTTTTCTGGGCCTGGAGAGAGAGCACAGCGGCGTTTGCCTTGCAAGCAGCCAATCCAGGACCAAAGGTGGTTGGTTCGAATCCCGGTGTCCCATATGGTCCCCCGTGCCTGCCAGGAGCTATTTCTGAGCGGACAGCCAGGAGTCACCCCTGAGCACCGCCGGGTGTGGCCCAAAAACAAACAAAAAAACAAAAACAAAAACAAAAAAAAAAGAAATGTTTTTCTGAATCAAAAAGATAAGAATTCTAGGAGCTGGGGTGGGAGGGGGAACAAAAGAATCCTAAAGAACAAGACATTGATTACAGACTAATTGATTTGTACTAAACTTCACTGAACTCTTTGAGTTGGTCATTGAAACCATTTTGTTTTAAAATATATTGTACATAGGAGCTGGAAAGGTAATAAAGCTCTCACTGTGCTCAGAAAACACAAAAACCTTGACAAAGTCTCCTTTTGTACTATCATCTTGTAGCCTGTTTATGTCTACATGATGCTCTGTACATCATACACTGTCCTCTTTTCAGCAACAGACTATACCACAGGGTCTTTTTTTTATTTTGATCCCTAAATTGAGCCACTCATTTTTTTTCTTTCCCCACCTCTTCAACGTCAAATCTTAGATCAGGAGAGACTTAAACTGGGTTAAGAACATTCCCGCCTTGCACGTAGCCAATGCATGTGGCCAACCTGGGTTTGCTTCCATAACATCCCCTGAGTACCACCAAAAGTGGTACAAAAGCCAGTAGTAGCATTTGAGCATCACCAAGTGTGGCCCAAAGACAAAAAAAAATTAAATCTAATAAAAATTACTCTACCGGTGTGTTTTTCTTCTTCAGATGCAAAGATAATAATAAAGTAAGCACAGATAGCTAGGGATAAAGTAGGCACAGACCAAGTGATAATGATGCCAGGGATATTTTTGCTAATACCAGCATAACCATTTCAATTTCTAGGCCAAAAACCAAATGATGATACAAGTGAACTCTCTAAATGTGTTTACTGTAACATAGTCATGTGTTTAAATAACATTTTAAAATCTTGAAATTACAAAACATAATAATCACAACACACCTGTATATTTATTCTTTAATAGTAAATACTTGCTTGCTTCACCTGATAGAGCATAGCTCCTTTGCTAAATAAAAACCCAACTCGGTCATATCATGGAACTTTTCTATGTGAATACCAGTGTTAAGACCATAAAAATTAGAGCCAGAGCAGTGGCTCAGCAGTAGGGTGTTTGCCTTGCACACTGCTGACCTAGGATGGACCTCGGTTGGATCCCCTGGCGTCCCATATGGTCCCCTAAGCCAGGAGCAATTTCTGAGTGCATAGACAAGAGTAACCCCTGAGCATCACCAAGTGTGACCCCAAACCAAAACAAAACAAAAAAGACCATAAAAATCATAAACTATAATAGTAAAGTGCCAGCAAATTATCTTAACAAAGGGCATGTCAAATAAATTCACACTTATTTGCTTATTTCCTTGTATTTTATCCAAATCTAGATGTGCTTATGGAAGAAAACAATCCCATTGTGTCAAGAAGGCTGGGGTCCAGAGAAGTCCAAGGGAAGCAAAGGATCAGGGCTTGCTAGCCTGCCCAGGATTTGAATTGGTACTCCTTCCCTCCCATGTTTTACTGTTGTGTTTTAGGAAGTGACACACGCAGTGAATGCTTAAGGGTTATTTCTGACTTCGTATTCAGAAACTACTCCTAGCCTTCCATGCTCAGCAGACCATATGGGTTGCCTGGATTATACCCGACTCAGCCTAGCCTACTGTGCAATCATTCCAGCCCCCCCCACCCTTTCTCCTGTACATCCTGTCATGATTAAATAATAACTTTAGTCTTAAAATTGATTCATTTTTCTGGAATAGTACAGTATGTTTGTTGTCGGGTGAATAAGTCCATTAACATTAAGATTCATAGGCCTGCAACTTCCTAGACAAGGTGGTTCCAATGTCCAGAGTACTGTAGTTCATTGTTTACATGAGATTTTTCTGCCAAAAATGTACCTCTTATTTGGATGACAGGCAAAAAAGGCAGCTGAATTCTACCAACCCCAAATCCTTGCCGCTTCTGAAAACAAATGTAATTAAGCTTCCTTTTCCATATAAGTGACTTCATAGGCAAATCAGCGTAGCTCTCTGAAAACATCTGCCAAGTTATGGTCTTGGCTAACAGGGGGCCTGCTGAGAGGAAAAGGTCTCAGAAAAACATTTAGAAGATGAAGGATTTCAAATGGGAAAAGGGGCAGGAGTGGTAGGGCATTTGCCTTGCAGGCAGCTGACCCAGAACGAACCTGGGTTCGATAACTAGCATCCCATTATGGTCCCCCAAGCCTGTCAGGAGTGATTTCTGAGCACAGAGCCAGGAGTAACCCCTGAGTATTGCCGGGTATATCGCAAATATGAAAAAAATTAAATGGAAAAAATGGTTTATTATAAAGGTGTTTCAGCCACTCCCCACCTATATTTTTAGAAGTAAATATATGCCTTTCTCCACAAACTACCATTTCTTAAATATTAAACTCTAAGAGCTCCATGAACTCCATTAATTTTTTCCTTAAGCCTGTTAAGTCAACAAACAAATTCAAAACCACAAGGCATCACTAGAAAATAGTTCCTGTGTTCTCACTATAATTACTGATTCTTTCAGCCATTTATTCACTTTAACAAATAATTATTGAGTGCTTGCCTACCACATGCTAGTTTTGTGCTGTGCAAGAAACTGTTATTTTTTCCCTCAAATTAAATCATTACATGTAAAAGTTAATAGATATTGGGGGTACAAAACAGAGTAATGAAAAACACAACATTCCAAAGAAAAAAACATTTTAAATTATTTTAATAATCCCCAGGAGTGACTTAACCTGTGCAAGAGGCAACAAGGCTGCAGGAGGCAGAACTGGAGGCTTTGGGGTCCAGAAGTAGCACTGGAAATGCCCAGGTGAGAAATAGAATCCAAGTCAAAGACAGAGAGCCAGTGGAGTGTGGCCACTCCACTATGCTCTGTTGGCCATGCACTCCTCCAACTCAAGGAATGGCCGCATGGGACATAGAAAATCTCACACTACAATTGCAACTATGGGGAAATGATGCAGGGAACCACCATGCTTAGAAAAATGAAGATGGTAGCTCTAGATACCTAAAAAATATGGACCACTATTTACCCTCTCAGATAAAGACTTTAGAGAAGAAATATGAAAGATTTTTATAGAACTCAAAGAAAACATGGAACAAAGAAACATGCCACAAATAATAATCAAGAGGACCTGCGAGTAGAAATAAGAACACTTCAAACTAAATAACAAGGCTGAAAAACTTGGTAGGTGAAAGGAAAACCTCACTAGAAAGCCTCTCCAACAGTGGTGGAAGACAGAATCAGTAAACTGGAAGATTATATCTATAACAACTCCATACAACAGAAGAGATTGGAAAAGAGCCTCATGATCAGACAATGGTAAAAGTTCTCAAAGAATTGGAACAGACAAAAATGGAAGTCTTTGATAAACACAATAAAAATAACATAAGAATCATTGGAGTCCCAGAGACAGAGGAAGAAAACCTTGATGAAGTTTCAATAATCAAACACATCATTTCAAAGAAACTTCCAGAGCTAAAGAGTGCATGCAACCAAATTCTACATTCACAAAGAGTACCATCCAAAAGAGATCCAAAGAAAAGCACCTCAAGACACATCCTAGTCACAATGATGAACCCCATAGATAGAGATGGAATACAGAAAGCAGCAAGATCAAAAAGGAAAATTACATACAAAGGAGCATCCCTAAGATTTACTGCTAACTTGTCACAAGAAACCCTGAAGGGCCCAATGGTAGTGGTGGGATATAGTGACAAAACTCAAGGGAATGAATGCATCACCAAGAGTACTTCACACAGCCAGACTTACATTCAGGTTTGAAGAAAAGATACATAGCTTAATAGATAAACAACAAATAAGAAACTTTACAAACACAAAACTAGCCTTAAGGATGAACTGAAAGATCTACTTTAAGATAAGACAGACCGGGCCGGCGAGGTGGCGCTAGAGGTAAGGTGTCTGCCTTGCAAGCGCTAGCCAAGAAAGGACCGCAGTTCGATTCCCCGGCGTCCCATATGGTCCCCCCAAGCCAGGGGCAATTTCTGAGCGCTTAGCCAGGAGTAACCCCTGAGCATCAAACGGGTGTGGCCTGAAAAACCAAAAAAAAAAAAAGATAAGACAGACCACAGAACATACCAGACTTCTACCAATAGATGACACTACATCCCATGACAATCATCTCTCTCGATGTCAATGGACTAAATGCACCAGTTTCAGAGACACAGAGTGACAAAATGGATCAAAAAGCTGAATCCAATGTTTTGCTGCCTACAAGAAACATATCTGAAAAGCAGGATAAACAGACTCAAACTCAAAGGTTGGAGGAAAATTATTGAAGCAAACAGCTCTCTAAAAAGGCTGAAGTGGTCATACTAATTTCAGATGACACAGACTTTATACTTAAAAAAGTTATAAAGAACAAGGATGGACATTTCCTAATAATTAAAAGATGTAACAACAGGAATAAATCACACTCTTATACATATATACACCCAATGAGGAACCAGAAAAATATTTAAAACAACTACTGAAAATTTTGAAGGAAGATATTAATAACAACACAATAATAGTGGGAGACTTTAACATTGCCTTGTCACCACTTGACAGGTCAACCAGGCTGAAACCTAACAAGAATATGCTAACTCTGAAAAAAGAAATGGAAGAAAGTGGACTAGTAAATATATAGATATAGATATAGGTGTAGATATAGATATAGGGCTCTCCATCCCCAGAAAATTGGATACACATGCTTCTCCTATTCAAATGGTTCATTCTCCTAGACAGAGCCAGCCCATAAAATATACATACATAAAAAACAGAGGATAGGAATTGTACAAACTAATTTCTCAGGCCATGATGCACCAAAATTAGTTAACACCTGGAAATTAAACACCTCACTTCTGAATTGTTGGAGACTGTTTGGCATAACTAAAAGCCCTTTTTACTAAAATCAAAATGGAGTCTCTGAAAGTCTGAGCAAAAGTGCCTCCGTGACAATTAACAGGAGCTGCCAGCCTGAGCAGCTAGCAGATGTGGCCTTTGCCCTTGGACCTAAAGAAAAGGGGGGTTACTGCATACCTCAGAACTAGGGGAGTCGACCACAGGCACCAAGATGTTCCCATAAAGATAGAGGCTGGTGGGCCTGGGCAGAGATTAGATCTTATACTTTGTTGCTCTAAGACGGTATGGGCCTCATGATTGATGAATGCCAACCTCATGATATACAACTTTGTTAATTTTGAAAAAACAAGATGTACCTGTGGAAAGTTACAATTATTCCAAGTATAACTTGCCCCTTTCTCTTTGTTTGGCCTGACTATAAAAAGCTTACCCCCTCCCATAATAAACGGACTCTTGATCAGAACTTTTTGCCTTGAGTCTCTTTATTTCCCAGCCCCTCTTTTCTTTCAGGCCAGAATCCTCTTCGTGACTCGTGAATAACTGTTGTGGTCTCCAGCCTCTCCTGCGGGTCGGGAGTAGGGTTCCTGGGGGGCCGCACTGAATAACCAGTGGGTCAGAGACAAAATCAAAGAGGAAATCAAAAGACTCTTGGAAAAAATGCAAATGAAGGCACAAATTACCAGAATCCGTGGGAAACAGCAAAAGCTGTACTAAGAGGAAAAATGTTAGCTTTGCAAGCATCTCTCAGGAAGGAAATGGGACCTACATAAATAACTTAATGCAACACTTTACAAAACTGGAAAGTGAACAACCAAATGGACCAAAAATAGGGAGACAGAAGGAAATAGTAAAGCTTTGAGCAGGAATCAACAAAATGGAAAATAAAAACAAAATTTAAAAGATCAATGAAAGCAAGAGTTAGTTCTTTAAAAAAAATAAACAAGGTTGATAAACCGTTAGCAATATTCACAAAGAAAGAGAGAGAAATTTACTAAACTGAGTCAGAAATAAAAACAGGCAGATTAATACAGAAATGCAAATGGTAATCAGAGATTATTTTTTAGAAACTCTGTGCCACAAAAAATGAGAACCTGGAAGAAATGGATAGATTATTAAACTCATAACCTACCAAGTTTGAATCATGATATCTCAACAGATCCATCGCTATTGAGGAAATTAGATTGGTAATCGAAAGTCATCCCAAAAACAAAAGACCAGGCCCTGATGGATTCATTAACAAATTCTTTCAAGCCATCCAAAGGGATCAACTGCCTATACTTTTTAGACTTTTCCCGGAAATTGAAGAAACAAAAACACACCCAAGTAGTTTTTATGAAGCTAACATCACCCTGATACCAAAATCATACAGAGATGCCACCAGAAAACAGAACTACAGACCAATATTCCATGATGAACATGAATATAAAGATTCTTAACAAAATCCCATCTAATAAGATCCAGTGCCATATCAAGGTCATACACCATGACCAAGTAGGATTCATTCCTGGGATACAAGGATGGCTCAACATATGCAAGTCAATCAATGTAATACGCCACATCAACAAAAGGAAAATTAGAAACCGTATGTTACTATCAATAGATGCAGAAAAGCATTTGATAAGGTCCAACATCCATTCATGATATAAAAAAAAACTCTCAACAAGATGCGAATAGAAGGAACTTTTCTCAATATAGTTAAGAATATTTGGCAAGTCCATGACAAATATCATACTCAATGGGGAAAAAAACTGAAAGATTTCCCCTAAGGTCTGGCACAAGGCACGACTGCCCCTCTCCCCACTCCTATTCAATATAGGACTGAAAGTACACGTCAGAGAAATTAGGTAATAAGAAGTTATCATGGATCTCCAGATAGGAAAAGAAGAAGTAGAGCGCTCTCTGTTTGCAAATGATGTGATACTATCTTAGAAAATAGAAAACTTAGACAATCCTGAGGGTGCTACCAAAAACCTCCTAGAAACAATAGATTCACATAGGAAAATGCCAGGCTACAAGATTAATGCACAAAAATAAATGGCCTTCTTATGCACAAATAATAATAGAGAAGAAATAGACCTTTAAAATCCTATTCACAATAACACCACAGATATTGAAATACCTTGGAATCAATTTAGCAAAAGAAGTGAAGGACCTATACAAATACAACTATAAAACATTGCTTTGATCAAGGAAAGAAGACACAAGGAAATGGATTGGGAGGATTAAAATCGTGAAAATAGCAACATCCCCCCCAAAAGCATTGTGTAGGGAGCCCCTTAGAGAAGGCAGAATACTTAGTTAAAATGAAGGGCCTTGTGACAGGCACAGACTATGATCAAAGCAGGTAGCCTCGAGAATTAAATGTAAGCATTCAAGCTCACCGTACTTGTATATCCCACCTGCCAGAGATAGGTTCCATTATCAGTAGATCCTGACCTGATAGAGACAGATTTCATTATCCGCACATTCCGTCTCGCTTGCTAATGGGGTCCTGTTATTTGAACAATCTGACCTGTTCTATAGATACGAGCAGAACTATGCCCACAAAAAGTATATAAGCCGGGCCTTGAGTTTCAATAAATTGGAATTGGGATTTGGATCCAAAATCCTTTCCCCACTCTTGTCTGTGTCTGTCTTTGTCTGTCTGTCTCCATGTCTGTCTTTTTTGTCTTTGTGTTTGTGCAATCTCCCTCCAAGAAAGAATAACCACATCTTAATTGGTGTCCCTGCAGACAGGGGCACCCACAGCATTGAACAGATTTAATGCAAGCCCTCTAAGGATACCCATGACATTCTTCAAACACTTCTGAAATTCATCTGAAAAAAATAAATATTCAAGAATAGCTAAAGTAAACCTAAAGAAAAAAGAAGATAAAAAGCATCATTTTCACCAACTTTAAATTGTACTACAAAGTAATAGTCATTAAAACAGCATGATATTGGAATAAAGACACACCCTCAGACAAATGAAATAGACTGGAATATTCAGAGAAAGACACTCGGACTTAAAATCAATTCGTCTTTTTTGTGGTTGTTGTTTTTGGGCCACACCTGGTGATGTTCAGGGGTTACTCCTGGCTATGCGCTCAGAAATTGCTTCTGGCTTGGAGGACCATATAGGGGATCGAACCGTAGTTTGTCCTAGGCTAGCGCATACAAGGCAAATGCCTTAACACTTGTGTCACCACTCTGACCCCTCCATTGATTAATCTTTGATAAAGGGGCAAGAAAAACAAAATAAAGCAAGGAAAGCCTCTTCAACAAGTGGTGTTGGGACAACTGGTCAGACACATACAAAAAAACAAACTTGGACCTCCATCTAACACCATGCACAAAGGTCGGATACAAATGAATTAAAGACCTTTATATCAGACACAGAACAGAAGTTATATAGAAGAAAACACAGGCAAAACATTCCATGTCATTGAGACTAACGGCATCTTCAAGGAGTAAACAGCACTCTCCAAACAAGTGGAAGCAGAGATAAACAAATGGGATTACATCAAACTGAGAAGCTTCTGCACTTCAAAGGAAACAGTGTCTTGGGTTAAAAGGTCACCCACAGAATGGGAGGAACTATTCACACAGCACCCAGCAAATAAGGGACTATTATCTAAGATAATACAGGTACTTACAGAACTTAACAAGAAAAAAACATCTAACCCCATCGAAATATGGGGAGAAGAAATGAACAGACATTTCCTCAAAGAAGAAATGCGGATGGCCAAATGGCACATGAAAAAGTGCTCCACATCACTAATCATCAGGGAGATGCAAATCAAAACAACAATCAGATATCAATTCACACCACAGAGATTGGCACACATAACACAGAGATTGGCACACATAACACAGAGATTGGCACACATAACACAGAGATTGGCACACATAACAAAGAACAAGGAGAACATCTGCTGGCATGTATGAGGGGGAGAAAGGAGCTCTCATTGACTGCTGGTGGGAATGCCGTCTAGTCCAGCCTTTCTGGAAAATAATATGGCAATTTTTCAAATAACTGGAAATTGAGCTCCCATATGATCCAGCAATACCACTCCTAGGGATATACTCTAGGAACACAAAGATGCAATACAGTAATGCTCTCTGCACTCCTATATTCATAGCAGCACTATTTACAATAGCCAGAATCTGGAAACAATCCATGTGCCCAATAACAGATGAATGGCTAAAGAAATTGTGATACATATACACAATGGAATACTATGCAACTGTCATAAAAAATGAAGTCATAAAATTTTTCTATACATAGATGAACATAGAAACTATTATGCTGAGTGAAATACATCAGAGGGAGAGAGATAAGCACAGAATAGTATCACCCATACATGGAATTTAAGAAAAGTAAAAGACTTTATGTCAATAATACCCAGAGACAATAGAGATGAGGGAAGGAAGGACCAGCCCTTGATAAGAAGCTTATCACAAAAAGAGGTAAGTGAAGTTAGATAAATAACTACACTAGGGCCCAGAGAGATAGCACAGCGTGTTTGCCTTGCAAGTAGCCAATCCAGGAGCAAAGGTGGTTGGTTCGAATCCCGGTGTTCCATATGGTCCCCCGTGCCTGCCAGGAGCTATTTCTGAGCAGACAGCCAGGAGTAACTCCTGAGCACCTCCAGGTGTGACCCAAAGACCAAAAATAAGTAAATAAATAAATAAAATAACTACACTAACAGCTACCATGACACCAATAAAGAGAGAAATACAATGTCTTAAAGACAGGCAAGGGGTGGGGGTAGGTAAGAAATGGGGGGGACAATAGTGACAGGAAAGTTGCACTGTTGAAGCAGGGTGTGTCTTTGATGTCTGAAACCCAATAATGAACATGTTTGTAACCATTGTGGTTAAAAAAATAAATTCTTGGGGCCGGGAAGGTGGCCCTAGAGGTAAGGTGTCTGCCTTACAAGCGCTAGCCAAGGAACGGACCGCGGTTCGATCCCCCGGCGTCCCATATGGTCCCCCCAAGCCAGGGGCGATTTCTGAGCACATTGCCAGGAGTAACCCCTGAGCGTCAAACGGGTGTGGCCCAAAAACCAAAAAATAAAAATAAAAATAAAAATAATAAATTCTTTTTTTTTTTTTTTTTTTTTTTTGGTTTTTGGGCCACACCCGGTAACGCTCAGGGGTTACTCCTGGCTATGTGCTCAGAAGTCGCTCCTGGCTTGGGGGACCATATGGGACGCCGGGGGATCGAACCGCGGTCCGTCTCCTAGGCTAGCGCAGGTAAGGCAGGCACCTTACCTCCAGCGCCACCGCCCGGCCCCATAAATTCTTTTTTTTAATATCCAGTGGCAGTAGATCTCTCTAACAGTTTATTTCCACCTCTAATCCCAATAAGATCAACATTATTTAGATTAATGATTTACTCAGTTGTAATGGGCAACTGATCTCTTTCTGGGGGTCTGTCCAAATTTTTAATAAGTATTAGAGTATTAGTAATATTGTCCTTTGTTGCAAGTCAGCCCCTGAACAGGTTGACTGACGGAGGGATGGAGGATGAGGTCTTTCCCCTTCAGCTCGAAGCATGCGTCTGCCACCCTGTCTAGCCAACGGTTCTGAGGTGAAACGGCGGGTAAACAGCTCGCAGACAGTCAGGATTGTGGAAATATTAGCTTTATTCGGAGGACAAGACTGAAACCCAAAGCCTCAGCATCAGTTCCTGCCAAAAGCCTCTCGCCTTCCACAGGCCCTTGTTTTTATCCCCCTTTATCAGGTACCACCCAATGGTGGGATCAGGTACCACACAATGGTGGAAGAAGAATCAGGTACCACCCAAGGGTGGGGGCAGAATGCCAGGTCACACCCTAGGGTAGGGCACAATCACCGATCAGGTTAGGGTCAGTAACATAATAATCCCCTAAAATATTTACATACACAACATTTCTAGAGAAGAGATGAACATTCTGGTTCCAATATTTTGTTGGAATTTGGAATTCCAAGTTGAATTTTGTTGGAATTCAGGATTTGGAAGAAATAGCACTGTTCACAACTTGCTATGTTAATCATCCAGGAAACCAATTCTAATCTTCTCTGGTAGATTAGATGGAGTGAGAAGCTTAGCAAGAGCTCTGGAAAGAAAGATGGGGTGGGGACCTCACCCAGACTGATTGTAGATCAAATGAGATGTGAATTGGAACAAGACAACTAATATTCTTCTATTCTGGCACAGATTGAAAGAGCCAATGGATGCTTTGAGTTATTTCTGCTGAACACATATCCTCTGTTATATGTTAGATTACATATATATATATATATATATATGTATATATATATATATAATCTAGCCTTCTACTAATGTGGTTACATGCTCAGTATTGGCTACCTACCATTGATATTGAAGCTGGCCTTGGTTTATGCTGCAAGATACAGCGATTCATTAGAAATTTTGAATTGGGCCATAGAACTAGTTCACCAGATAAAACACACACCTTGCATACTGCCAACCCCAGTTCAATCCCTTATCCACCCCCATCCCCATGCATTTGATACCCCAAGGTCAGGAGTGATGTCTGACCACACAGTCAGAAGTAATCCCTGAGTACTACCAGATAATGTGGCCCCAAACACACACAAACTCCCAGAACCCTTATCACTCCCTTTATCTGTGCTTTTTGTTCCTCTTTTCTTTTTTCTTTTAATTCTTTTTATTTTTTAATAATTTTTCTTTTGACCAAAGTGGATTACAAATCTTTCACAGTAATATTTTAGGTACATAGTGACATTGAATCAGGGGCATTCCCACCACCAATATTGTCCTCCCTCCACCCCTGTTTCCAGCATGCATCCCATACCCCCTTATTTCCCCCCTCTCAGGCTGCTAGTATAAATGGTCCCCTCTGTATCTAGCATGTTGTAGATTGGGTTTCAATTCTGCTGTCATTGGCTTTCGATTTGGTGTTTCAGTCCAATCATTTTTTTGTTTCTACTTAATGTTAATATGACTGTTTGGTCATCCTGACAATGAGGAAATGGCAACAACTTGATCTAAGAGCAGGCTGTCTTACCTCTCCACCTAACGATAAGATGAAATCAGAAGACATGTCATGCTTTGATCGCTTTTTATTTTTTAACTGAAACCCAACTACAGACATGTTCATAATCATGGTGCTTCAACAAAGACACTATTAGAAGAGAATAAATTAAGAATAAATCTTCAGGGGCAGGAGAGACAGCATGACGTAAGGCGTTTGCCTTGCATGCAGAAGGACAGTGGTTCGAATCCCGGCATCCCATATGGTCCCCTGAGCCTGCCAGGAGCGATTTCTAAGTGTAGAGCCAGGAGTCCATTTTCCTTTTTTCTCTCTTCTTTTTCTTCTTCTTTCTCTTACTCTTCTTCCTCCTCCTCCACTTTTACTTCTTCCTCTTCTTTTCTTTTCTCCTCCTCTTCATTTTCTTCTTCCTCTTCTTCCCCTTCTTCCTCTTTTCTTCTCTTCTTTTTCTTCTTTTCCTTCTTTCTTTCTCCTCTTCTTTCTCTTCTTTTTCTTCTTCCTTTTCCACTTTCTCCTCTTCTTTCTTTCTCCTCCTATGCTTTTTCTTCCTTTTCTTCCTTTTTTTCTTTTTATTCTTCCCCTTCTTCCTCTTATTTTTCTTCTTTCTCTTTCTCTTCTCACACTTCCTCCAACTCTTCTTAATATTCTCATTCTGAGTCTCTGGGACCCCAATGATTTTTATGTTGTTTCTGTTGAGTTTATCAAAGACTTCTATTTTCATTGGCTCACATTTTTTGAGTAGCTTGTTCAGTGTCTTTAAGGATCTTTTCCAATCTCTTTTGCTGTATGGAGTTGTTCTGCATCTCATCCTCTGACTCACTGACCCTCTCCTCAGCTGCTGTTATGCCTTTGGAAAGGCTTCTCATTGAGATGTTTGTTTCATCTACTGAGTTTTTCAGACCTCTTATTTCAGTTGCAAGTTCTGTCATTATGGTCTGTTCAGCTTGATCTGTGCTTGCTTTGAGTTCTTTGAGCATTCTCCATATTAATACTCTGAACTCCTTATCTGAGAGGTTTTTCAGATCATCTTCATTCTCTATGTGTAGTGTTGTCATGCATTGTTTTCCCATTGCAACACTTGTATAGTGGTTTTTACTATGTGCTGTGCTGTGTTCCTGGGTTAGGAGATGCACCTGGCCGATAGTGAAGCAGAATGGCTGCTCCCCTGGCTTCACTTTATTGGGTTGGGCCCTTACCAGATTTGGGCCGTGGAGATTGTGTTGGATGGTGTCTTCTTGGCTGTCTTGGGCAGAAAAACAGACCTGTTTTTCTTTTCTTACCCACTGTCTTTATGGAGGATATTTCACAGGTCACCAAGAAAATTGGGCTTGTCAGCCGTTTTAGACAAGTAACCTCCAAACTTTCCCTTTCATATTTCCCTAATAATGTGGGTAAAAAACACTTGCTACCTGAGAAATTCTACTGGGCACAAATCAACTATTTTAAAATTATATATTTTCTCAACACATAGCTTGGTTTGTTCAATCTGACCAACACTTGTAGGGTATAAACTCTGAAACAATGGAACCCCTTGAATCTTTAAACATGGAACAAATGCTCCAGTGTTTCCACATTTGACCCAGTTTGCTCAAAATAGTTAGATCCTTGATATTCTCAGTAACAACCACTCATTCGACTCTTCAACTCAAGCAAGTCTGCCCCCAAATCCCAAGAATGAGTTCTGTGGAACAGTATTGATTTGAAATTATGCTCTCAAATTAGAATTCAGGATTTGGAAGAAATAGCATTGTTCACAACTTGCTATGTTAATCATCCAGGAAACCAATTCTAATCTTTTCTGGTAGATTAGATGGAGTGAGAAGCTTAGCAAGAGCTCTGGAAAGAGAGATGGGGTGGGGACCTCACCCAGACTGATTGTAGATCAAATGAGATGTGAATTGGAACAAGACAAAGATTGGAAAAGCAGGAGCCAGAGCGGTAGCTCAGATGGTAAGGCTTTTGCCTTACACGTGCTAACCTCAGACAGAGTGCAGTTAGATCCCCTGGCATTCATTATGGTCCCCCAAGCCAAGGGCAATTTCTGAGCACATAGTCAGGAGTAACCCCTGAGCATCACCAGGTGTGGCCCAAAAAGTGAAGATAAAAAAAGATTAGGAAAGCAAGTTGCAACCAGAGATAAGAGTCAGTGAAGAACTAGAAGAAGCCTATTGTCATGTAGGGCCTACATATATGTCAGGGAGATATGAGGATGACCCAGACATGTTAGTGCAAGACCAGTGGACCCAGAAACTAAGACTATGATGGAGGGCAAAGGTCTGTCTACTGGAACCAGAATGTTCATCTCTTCTCTAGGACAATAACACTACATTGGTAGTAGTAGTTTGAGACACCACCACCTCGGTCTTTCTGAATTTTAATCCATTCTTACAAAATGGGAATAAAAAGGCTCCTTAGCAAAACTGAAAGGAATTAAAAATTTTATCAAGAAATGGTTTTTAAAAATGCAAACTTGGGGCCGGAGAGATAGCATGGAGGTAAGGCGTTTACCTTTCATGCAAAAGGTCATCGGTTCGAATCCCGGCATTCCTTATGGTCCCCTGTGTCTGCCAGGAGCAATTTCTGAGCATGGAGCCAGGAAAAACCCCTGAGCACTGCCAGGAGTGACTCCCCCCCCAAAAAAAAAGCAAACTTAGGGGCCGAAGCGGTGGCACAGCGGTAAAGCGTTTGCCTTGTACGCGTCTGACCTAGGATGGACCACAGTTCGATCCCCCGGCGTCCCATATGGTCCCCCAAGCCAGGAGCTATTTCTGTGCATATAGCCAGAGTTAATCCCTGAACATCACTGGGTGTGGCCCAAAGTCCAAAAACAAAACAAACAAAAAACACCCCAAAATGCAAACTTAGTCACGGTGTAAAGTATACATAATGTCACTCCTATAGAAATTGGAATTATCATTGCTTCATCCTGAGAACATCTTACAGCCCCTGTGGTCCTCCAGACATTTCATGGGAAGCAGTCAATGACTAGAGAGCAGAAAACAGAGAAGTTCAATCTGGATTTTCTTTTTGTCATCAAAAAACGAAAGAATCACAAAAGCAATAGGTTTCAACGGCAAGAAATCTGCAGAAGGGCCCAGGGAATGGCTCTAGGAAAAAGCAGCAGTTCCTGAGTCCAAACTCCAGCAGTGCCCACAAGCGTTGAGGAAGCCTCTTCACACTCAGCAGTGCTGCTAACTATGGCCCTAGTAAACTCTGAGACTGGTCAGCAGGACAGTGTCGGGGAGCATACAGGCGACACTCAGAAAGAACAACCCTAGCATGCACCAACAACAGAGCCTGTCACCCAGGAGTAACCTCTGAACATCAGCAGGTGTGGCCCAAAATCCTCCCCAAATTTAAATATATATATATATATATATATACATATAAAAGAAGGGGGCAGGGAAATATATAGAAATGGTTGAATATTGTTGGTATTTGTGTGTGTGTGTTTGTGTGTGTGTGTGTGTGTATGTGTGCTTTGTTTTGTTTTTATTTCAAGACCATGGGTATTGTTTGGTTGTTGTCTTTATTGCTGTGGTGCTTTTGGGGTTCTTTTGGTTGATTTTTTTTGTATAGTTTTTATGTTTTTCTTCCTTTATCCCTTTTTTCTTAAAATGATACTTATAGCCTCTAGAAGGACTCCTCCCGTTTCTTTCTCGTTTGATTTTTACACCCCCCCTTTTTTTATTCTCTTTCTTTTTTCTTCCCCTCCAAACAGAACCACGTAACTTGAACCATCTTGTTCTGCCTCACAAATTGAGGGGGGAAAAAATGAAGGGCACCAAGACCAAACAGGTGTATGAGCATTGAGTAGAAATCAAAAATGATCAGACTTAAAAACCAAATCCAAAGCCAATGACAACAGAATCGAAACCTAATCTACAACAAGCTAGACACAGAGGGGACCACTCACGCTAGCAGCCCGGGGAGTCAAAGAAGGGGGATATGGGATACATGCTGGGAACAGGGGTGGAGAGAGGACAACACTGGTAGTGGAAATGCCCCTGATTCAATGTCACTATGTGACTAAGATATTACTGTGAAAGAGTTGTAATTGACTTTGGTCAAAATAAAAATTATTTAATTAAAAATAAAAAGAAACAGTTGAATATAAATGAGAGTTCATTTCAAGACATCTATACTCTCCACTAACATGGGTCTTCATTTCTGGAATAGAAAAAGGGGTGCTAGAGCTCCCTCACCCACCTTGATTTTAAAAAAAAGAGTAGAGTTTCTACTCCAGGGGACCAGAACAACAGCACAGCAGTAGGGTGCTTGATTTGAACACGGCAAACCTGACAATGACTGGGGTTCAATCTCTGGCATCCAATAAGGTTCCCCAAACCTGCCAGGAGTGATTTCTGAGCGCAGAGCCAGGAAGAACCCCTGAGTGCCACTGGATGTGGCCCCAAAACAAAACAAAAAGAAAAGTTTCTACCCTACTGTAACTGGGCCCTAAGGACTGTCTTTCAGAGCCTCCTTCTCCCACACATCAAGAGGGTCTGTAGAGCCTGTCTGTGCTCAGGAAGAGAATCAGGCCTTCAGATAAGCCCTGGCTCTTGTTCAGAGGAGCCACAAACTCACAGGGAAAAGGGTTTGTCTATCCAGCCCTGCTACCATCTCTGAATAAAACACAACAGACAGAGAGATAGCACAGCCGATCCAGGACCAAAGGTGGTTGGTTCAAATCTCGGTGTCCCATATGGTCCCCCGTGCCTGCCAGGAGCTATTTCTGAGCAGACAGCCAGGAGTAACCCCTGAGCATCGCCGGGTGTGGCCCAAAAACAAACAAACAAACAAACAAAAAACACAGCAGGAAAAATTGAGTTCTGGGTCTTCTAACAAAGTGGGGCGACATTCACCTCAGACAGCAAGCTAAGAAATACCAAGGGGGGGCCGGGCGGTGGCGCTAGAGGTAAGGTGCCTGCTTTGCCTGCGCTAGCCTTGGACGGACCGCGGTTCTATCCCCCGGTGTCCCAAATGGTCCCCCAAGCCAGGAGCAACTTCTGAGCACATAGCGAGGAGTAACACCTGAGCGTTACCGGGTGTGGCCCAAAAACCAAAAAAAAAAAAAATACCAAGGGAATTTTCATCATCTCTAAACTGCATTCTGCTCTGCCTCCAAACCAAATAGAATGCACACAGCTGCCATCTCCATTCTAATTCCTTATTGTTCTTTTAACAGAGCTCTAATTAAAGAAATTAATAAATTAGACCGTTTCACCTGAAAATTATACATCTTCGGAGACTCGCCAACAAATGACAGAGTGATGTGCAAAAATGAAGATAAAATGAAATGTTCGAGTCTGTCCTCTGCCCCTGGGGTTATGTAAATATCATTTTTTTGGAACAACCAAATCCTCTGGAAAAAAAAAATCACTAAGAAAACGTCAAAGAACAGTTCTGCAGGAGGCCTTCTATTCCTCTTTAAATGAATTCATACACACATGTCCCCATTAGGACCTGTTTAAAACTTTTCTACAACCCACTCTCATTATCTATTATCCTAAAATACAAGCATAAAGTAATCCCTAAATAGATCCAGCCTTTGAAACTGCTGAACTTTCAAATATTGAAAAGTCAAGCCCTGAGTGGCAGGAGTCGAGATGATTGCAGCCAACCTCATTACCAGTCTGGGTTTTTGCCTTTCGCAGGTACAATGAACTCAAAAGTCTCGGGAAGAGCACTAAAACGAGGAAAATTGAAAGTTACAAACTCAAACAGCTTCTATCAAACCACTTTCTTCCCAATTTGCTAGGCACTCCCTGCCAAACCCCTTCAATGAAAGGCAAAAATCTGTTCTTTCACCTGGTACAGTAGGAAATTACAGAAAGTCTAGCTCCTTTTGCAGCAGGAAAAAGGCTGCAAAAGATCTGACGTGGTGAATATC
Source organism: Suncus etruscus (assembly GCF_024139225.1). Taxonomy (NCBI): domain Eukaryota; kingdom Metazoa; phylum Chordata; class Mammalia; order Eulipotyphla; family Soricidae; genus Suncus; species Suncus etruscus. The sequence goes on along the minus strand of NC_064867.1, from coordinate 41,021,653 downwards.
CGACAATCAATTGATGGTCTGAATTTATGCCGCTGCTTTTTTATATTTAACCATGAAACAGGACCCTAAAACAAAGTGTTCTTGGTGAAACCTTAGCTAAAATGATGCCCTGTCTGCTGCTTTCAATGCTTTTCTGAAATCAAAAGTCAAGAATATTATCTGGGGGCTGGAGAGATAGCATGGAGGTAAGGCATTTACCTTTCATGCAGAAGGTCATCGGTTCGAATCCCGGCGTCCCATATGGTCCCCCGTGCCTGCCAGGAGCAATTTCTGAGCCTGGAGCCAGGAAAAACCCCTGAGCACTGCCGGGTGTGACCCACAAAAAAAAAAAAAAAAAAAGAATATTATCTGATAAGTTATTCTTCAAGAACAGACTTTATTGTGTGCATTTCCATACAAATTCTCATTTGGGTTTTTTTTTTCTCTTTGCTTTGGTTTTTGGCTTTTGGTTTGGGGGCTATTCCCAGGGTTTACTACATCGTTTCTGCATACAATCATCTGACCTTACACACTTGTATTTTTTTTTTCCAGATGTGGGCTATTATGACTGATGCTGCAATGATCAAAGGAGTGTAGATATCTTTTCCAAAACTGATTTTTGAACTCTTGGGGTAGACGCTAGATGTGGAATTGCTTGGTCAGATGGAAGCTCAATTCTTAGGGTTTTTTTAGAAGTGTCCATATTATTCTCTAAAAAATTTGGGCCAGTCGACATTCCCACTATTTTTTGTTTGTTTGTGTATGTGTTTAAAAAAATAATTTAAGACAGAAACACAACTACAATCACGCATGTAATCATGGTGCTTAAATAAAGATTAAAAAAATCATTTAAGAGCTGGTGTGGAAACACAGTGGTAGGGCATTTGGCTTCCACACGGCTGACTCAGAGTAAATGTGGGTTCGATCCCTGGCATCTCATATGGTCCCCCAAGCCAAGAGTGAATTCTGAGTGCAGAATAAATAAAAAATTAAAAAAAAGAAAATATGTCACATAGTTGACATAACTGATCATAATACACTTGTTTCAGGATAACAGAAAGTGAAGTTATTAAAAATTAGAAAGAAGGTGGGCCGAAGAGATAGCATTGAGGTAGGGTATTTGCCTTTTATGTAGGACAGTGGTTCAAATCCCAGCATCCCATATGGTCCTGCCAAGAGTGATTTCTGAGTATAGCGCCAGGAGTAACCCCAAAACACTGCCGGGTGTGACCCAAAAACAAACAAAAAAATAGAAAGAAAATAGAGAATCTGAAAAAAATTGGAAAAAGAAGAGGAAAGAGTTCATTAGCAGATATATTCGTGAAAATTATATTACCAATAAAGTTGTTGATACAAAGCAAAAGGTTTTGCATGCTCCCTTTTTTTTTAAAGATGGGAGAGTGTTTAAATAAATAAATTATTTAATAAAAAGAAATAAAGATGAGAGATACACTAAAAAAAAAAAAGAAGGGAGAGGGCAGTTGTTGTTTGCATAGGCACAGCAAAATATGGAAGAAATTGGAAGGAAAAACCTTTGGCCTAAAAAACAGGGAGATCTTACCCCTGAAGTATTTTTGTATAAGACAAACTCAAGGCTCCAGGTATACGAGGTTGACCATCCTCATAGTCATTCTCTGTGATCCCAGTAACAGCTCTTTACCATCACAGTTGTTGCTGTCAGGTTTCTGTAGTTAGAGATCCTTCTTTTTGTACAGGTCCTATGTCAAAGTCCAGATGGTGTCTTCTTTAGTTTTGAGGGGTTTTTTCCCCTTCCCTCCCTACTTAGTTTTGAGTTTTATAAATAAAAAAAAAATCTCTTGAATATCTGGGAAGAAATTTTAAGTCTCAAAATATCAAGTAATACATAACTTTTCATTGAACTCACTGCCCAAAGTTCAGTAGTAGTAACACATAGCCTAGTAACAAAAATATTTTAATAATATTATAAGAATAAAGGCTATCTGGAAGATACAGCTTCAAAAAGACAGCTATAATGCCAACTCATCGTTTTCTACCTAGAAACAGTAATGGTTTTATTTTGTTTGTATATTTGTTTGTTTGGGGGAGTCACACTCAACAGTGCTCAGAGGTTATTCCTGGCACTGTATTCAGGAATCATTCCTGGCAAGCTCAAGAGATCATATGAAATACTGGAAATCAAACCCTGATTGGCTGCATACTAAGGAAGTACCTTACTCTCTGTACTCTTTCCAGCTACCCATTTCCAATGTTATTATTATAAACAAAAGGAAGCCAGTAATACTTGAGGCCTCATTAAGCAGCAAAGTTCAAGGGAGGGAGTATAGTTGTGATAAGTTGGGAGGCTTTCTTTTCAAATATCACAATATATGTTTCTGAAACTCCAAAAAAAAAAATAAATAAATAAATAAAATGCAGTAATTTGTTTTGACTCCGTAATGGACAAATAATTTTACAATTACTATGGATTTTGAGCTATTCCCAAGTTACCAAGTTAAAGATCAACTTCGTAGAAAGTCTTCTTGAAAATCCAAATGCTCACACAGATTATATAAATAGCCAAGTGCAAAATTTTTTCCTGTATGAGATACTCAATAAGTATCATCCAATTCCGGCTAATTGCTATTAGAAATAAAGGGGATCAGGAACAATCCTGGTGTTTTAAGTTTCTCCAACCATTTGTTGTTTCTGCTTTAAGAAAAGCTAGACATCTGTGTCTATGTGAAAATTCCCAATTAAAAATTTTCAATTAGGGGCTGGAGAATAAATACTAGAGGCATGAAGATACATGCATGCACCGTGTGCAGCCAAGCCTGATTCAATTCTAGTACCATCTAGTGTAGGCCAGGAGACACTGCAAGCATTGTTGGGGTGGCCCTCACCATCCCCAGTATGGCAGGGCTGTAGAAGCAAAGAACCATTTTCAGAACCTTCCATTGAACCACTGACCCAGTTAGCTGAGAATCACGAGGTGTGGTGCCTGGTCCCCTATTTTGGGTTCCTCATTTCCCCCCCAACTAAACAGACATTTTTAAAAGCATAAAGGTCAATCCACCCAGTCAATGACCAGTTTGCAGAGATCAAATTGAATTTAGATCGGAGTTAGATCATACTTCTGATTTGTAGGTCAGTGCTGGGAAGATAGTGGGTGTCTGCAAACAGAATTTAACATTGAGAGCCAGGGAAAACTCAGCCATAGAACACGTATTCTATAACCTAAAAACATTTATAAGAGGAATTTGATTTTGATGTAAAATTAGGGATTTAGCAACCAGCCAGCAAACTGATATCATACACAAAAAGCATCCACAACCTAAAATCATATTACCTTACACAGCAGAAGGAACTGTACAGCTATGACTGAGGTTAAGGACCCTGGGATGGTGAAATTATTTTTGTTGAATCAATTTAATTACAATGGAAGAAGAAGGTGGAACAGATCTAAGACTTAGGATCTGAGTTTTGAAAATGCAAGAATGAGGCATGGTCCAAGGAGCTGTGCAGATATGACTGAGGTTAAGGACCCTGGGATGGTGAAATTATTTTTGTTGAATCAATTTAATCACAATGGAAGAAGAAGGTGGAACAGATTGAGACTTAGGATCTGAGTTTTGAAAATGCAAGAATGAGGCATGGTCCAAGAACATCTTTTGGAGTTGAGTATGTCCATGAAACACATCCCCTCCCCTCTAGAAGCTCCAGGAATGAATACAACCCTCTTAACATATTAGCCAGAAGTCAGCAAGACAACTTTTGACCTCTGAAACTGAAAAGCAATCAAAATGAAATTTTAAACCACGACTTGTATTTGTCAAAACAATAATAGCAAGTTAATACACTGACATTTGACAGATTGAGAAATTAAGGTCTACAAAACAGAGGCAAAAGTATCTTGACGTTCCCAGCAGAATTGTTTACTTTGATGACATCTGTGGCGAGAGATTGAGAGAGATTTTAGTCATTTCAGTTTGGGATTCATATATAGGCAAGAAAACAAATAAGCAAGGGAAAAAGATATATTGAGTTTACAATACAAAACATAGTCTACCCTTTCTTTCATCGTCCCTTCAAGGCCTGCTTTTGTTCCTTTGCAATTTAACCCATTTGGAATTTGCCGAAAGTAAAAAAAATCCGGGCATGTGTTTTCTCCCTGCTGTCTCTCCAGATCTCTTGGATCATGCACCTTCTGTGTTGGCTTGGGTGGCAACCACCTGCAGTAAGACAGGAGCTGTGATAAGCCTGCCAACATCATGATTGCAATCCCAGCCCACGGCAAGAGTGATGCCAGAGTCAGCAGCGTGAAGGACATCAGAGATCAAGACTGCTAGGAGAATGTGTGCGAAAGTGGAACAGCATTCTCAGAGCTGCTCACACGCTGCTTCCTCAAGTCTCAATCAGGGGTGAGAAGCTGATGGTGGGGCAAGACATTAGTCTTAATATGCATCGGAGTCCCCTTCTGCAGTGTCATTCCTGTAGGCTTCTCTTGTTTACCAGCTACCAGGAGTAACATTCCAGGGATAAGAAGAAAGGTGAGAAGTAACCTGGCCCGCCCTTCTTTTTCCCAAAATGGCCTAGACTGACCATGTCTCTCATTTTATAACTCTTGGGGCTGAGAATAGAACTTGTGCCTGGCAAGAGAGAGGATTGAAGTTTGATCTTTAGAAATTGCTCTTGACAGGCATGGGGACCATATGGGGTGCCAGGATTTGAACCATCATCTATTCTGGATTGGCTGCATGCAATGCAAATGCCTACCGCTGTGCTATCTCTCTCTCTGGCCCCCATACTTTTATTTTTTAATAAACAGCATTAGGATTCTTCTCACAGCAAACCTCTTTCTTGTAATACATAAGCTGGATCTGTTTCATGACCCAGTGAATGCAGGCTGATGGCAAACCTAAATGGGTGTTAATTGGGTAGAAGTAGACACTTCAAAGAAGACAGTAGAGTTAGATAGTTACTAGTCAGATCTACAGAAAAAGAAAAATCCCATACATGTCTCTCAAGTCAGGAATGATTCTTTGGTTTTGAGGACACCTGGCGGTGCTCAGGGGTTACTCCTGGCTCTGTGCTCAGAAATCACCCTGGCAGGCTTGAGTGATGGCTCGAGTGATATGGGATGCTGGGAATCAAACCCAGGTCTGTCCTGGGTCAGCTGTATGCAAGGCAAATGCCCTACTTCTGTGCTATCTCTCTGGCCCCAGGAATAATTCTTGAGTGCAGAGTCAGAAGGAGTAAGCCCTGAGTACCACCAGGTGTACCCACAAACCAAACCAAAACAACAACAACAAAAGTGTCTGATGCTGCATGTCACAAAACATTTTGGGCTCATAAAACTGCTACCGGTACACTATTATCTACCTTTCCTAGTGCAGTGATTCTAGATGACAAAGTAGGGAGTTGGGTGATGTGAAAAGCTTAGCCTCATTGTGAGGGCAGCTCTGGGGCCTCTTTTATTAAGTCTCCTGGCTCCTTTATAGGACACCCCTTAATCAGCTCTGACTTTCCCATGGCTGAGCAAGTCTGCCTTGCCACCTGGGAAGTGGTTTGGAAAGATGCAAGTTCAGCACAAGGAACTGGGTGATATTCTGGCTGCATTTTGGGTGTGAGATTCATTTTTTAACTCCCAGTTTCCCAGGATTGCTGAAGTCAGATCGCCAGGAAGAGAGCTAGATTTCATTTCAGACCTTCTTTTCCTAGGTAGTAGAGTTCATATCCATTTTTTTTCCCTTGGCTTCTAGGGAATGGAAATATATGACACTTCCCTAGAAAAATATATGTGTCATACTTAAGATTTTTTAGTAGGTTTTCCTGTCTAGTTTTTGGAGGAACAACTCTTTTTCCTTTGGGTCTTCTATCATTCAATGCTTTAATAAAACAGACTTCAGTGGCAACTTGCAGGGTGGGAGGAGGTTATAAATATGTAGAAAATGACACTCTCTGGTACAGACTAGGGGATGTTCTTATTCTAGGAGCCAGACTGAAATAGGGGCTTGGTGGGAGCTCAGAGGGCTTGGTACGATGGTGTGTCCATACTTTCTAGACTAAACGGTATTTAACTGGGGGCTCTGAAATGAGGTAGAGGTGAGAGGCAAAGACTAGATAGACCAATCATAGTCCTGGACTGAGGCCATTGATAGGGGGCTGGAATAAAAAATAGATCTGTGCTGATGAATATGGGGTGCATGGTTGAATGAACCCAGAGAGGGAGAGAGGGAGATAAAGAAGAAAGGAAAGAGAGGGTAGGGGAGAAAAGAGAGAGGGAGAAGGGAGGGGTGAAGAAGGCAGGAGAGAGAGAGAGAGAGAGAGAGAGAGAGAGAGAGAGAGATGAGAGAATAAACTTGGTGACCAGACTGAGGGCCAACTCTGTAGGAAGTTGACTTTATGAACATGGATTTTGTTTTTAGATATATCTACCAACAATTTTGTTTTAAAATAAAAACTTGTTTAATTAAATAATGATTATTTTCCCCTTCCATTTCCTTTGTGGTTTTTGAGCGTCCGGCACTCCCCCAGTGCCTTTCCCAGGTCCATTTGCCTCTTCTTTGGCTTGGGTCACTCTTATCTGCACCAACACTAGTGAGTGTTTGTAGAAGAAAATTCAATGTTAGGGTTTGAGCCCAGAGGAAGAAAACTGACTATGGGAATACAAGTGGGTTGGGAATTTGGACTGAGAGGTGACATTTATTTTTCCAGACCTGAGCAGGTTTTATTTTTATAGATTTTTTTAAAGTTTAGTCACTATGAAATGACAAAGTCATTTTTGACTGGGTTTTATGCATAGAATATCCCCATATTGATTCCCTCACCAATGTCCACATGCCTCAACCAATGCCCCCCTCCATTTTCATACCACCCACAGTTTGCTGCTACAAGTTGCTTTACCTCTCCAACTATTTTTTATTTCTGCATTGTGTTTTATAGCACTGTTGCTGACAGGGTTCCTTCTTAACACTTCACCATCTTCACGTCTCCTCCTCCTTGTTGATCGCTTCCCTCCATCAGGAGAGGTGATAATGCAAAGGAATGAACCTCATAGGCTTCTGGGATTTCTGGATTAGTGACTCATTTTTCTTGTTGTGGGCCAATGCTGAGCTGTGTTGGGGTCCTGCAGGGTCAGCTTTTAGGAGAAGAGGATCCCCACACCTTTTAGCTGTTCTGCTTGTTTTATTTTTATTTATTTATTTTTGTTTTTGAGCCAGAAGTAACCCCTGAACGCCTCTGAGTGTGACCCAAAAACCAAAAAAAAAAAAAAAAAAAAAAAAGTATAAACTATTGGGCACATCACAGCAGTGATTTGTTTGTTTTTTGTTTTAAACTCCACCTGTCTGTGCTCCTGGTTTACACTTGGCTGTGTACTCAGGAATCAGTCCTGGAGGGCTCAGGAAACCCTGGGATTAAAACTATATTGGCCATATGCTAGGGAATTCCCTTAACCCCTATGTTACCTCTCCTGCCTCACAGCAGCAATTTTATTTCATATAATTTTATTTAAATAAAGAATCAAAGTGATCGATCGTTGATAATTAAGTTTTAGGCATGTAATATTTAAACAGTAATCCCACCAATGCCCCCATACGCCATCCTCTCACAACATCTGCCTGGACAGACACAGTACAAAGTTCACTGGTGCGCCCGGAGATATAGCACAACAGTAGGGCATTTGCCTTGCATTCGGCCAACCTGGAGGGACCCAGTTCAATTTGTGGCATCCCTTTTTGGTCCCCCAGCCTGCCAGGGGTGATTTCTGAGTATTCAAGGTTCAGAGTTTAGAGCCAGGAGTGGCCCCTGAGCATCACTGGATGTAGCCCAAAACCCAATCAGTCAATCAATTAATAAAGTTTTAAAAAAAAGTTCACTGGTTACAGCATATAGTTCATATATGTCTGTGCTTTGGATGTATAACTTTACCACTCTCCTCTATCACCTGTATACATCCCATAGCACCAAACACTTTGGCCCCTCTTCCCCCATTTCCTCCCTTTCTCATCTTTTCTCCCCTTTTGATTTCTTTCCTTCTCTGTCCTTCTCCTCCATAAGCTCTGGGACCTCCGTAAGCTCTAGGCAACTCCCTTTACTCTATCACACACTTTCTAACATGTCTGGCCCCCTCATAACAGTTAATACACAGAATAGTGGGCTAATGTAATAGTACAGCATGCTACCAACTTGATTTGATCCCCAGTACCTCATATTGTTCCCTGAGTCTCAGCAGTAGTGATCCTAAGTGTAGAGCTGGGAGTAAGCCAGGAGCACTGCTGGGTGTGGCCCAAAAACCAAAATAAAAATAAACCATAGGACAGAAAGACACACAGTTCTGTCTCTGGAAACAGAGAGAGACAAATTGAACAAATTTGATTCGTTCTTTTTTGTTTGTTTCTTTTAAATTCCTGCTGTGTTTGCAGAGAATCTTAAGGTTGAAGAGCTCAAACATAATGTAATAAATCCTCAGTCCAGATATCAGAACCCACGAGTGACATGTTTTACTCCTGGAGAATTTCTATAGCAAACCAAAACTTCAAGTGTGATTTTTCAGCTATTTTTATAACAATTTCTATTCTTCATATTATAAAAGTTATAGCATAGCAAATACCTTTTCATAAATGTTAATATTTTCTTTCGCACATTGGTCTTTGTTCATTTCCTCAGTGTATTTAACTAATCCCCAAATTATAATCTTTAGTAAATGCCAAAAAAAATTGTAAACACTACTAATTTATCCTTATTTTAGGTTTTTGTGTGTGTATGTTATTTGAGGAGGGGTCACACCTGGCAGTACTCAAAATTACTCCTGACTGCATGGTTAGGAATCATTACTGGTGATACCCTGGGACCATATGTGGTATCTGGGATCAAATCAATGTTGGTCATGTGCAGGAAACGTGCATTAAACCCAATACTGTCTCTTTGGCCCCAATTCTTTTTTTTTTTTTTTTTTTTTTTTTTTTTTTTTTTTTTGGTTTTTGGGTCATACCCAGCAGTGCTCAAGGGTTACTCCTGGCTCTATGCTCAGAAAATTATCCTAGCAGGCTTGGGGACCATACGGGATGCCGGAATTCGAACCACCTTCGTTCTGCATGCAAGGCAAACGCCCTATCTCCATGCCATCTCTCCGGCCCCCTGGCCCCAATTCTTAAGTAGTAAAATAATATTCTTTTCTTGTACAGAAGAAAACAATAACATGCTCATATTTCACAAATCTGAGTGTCAAATAATCTACCATTAGGAATATACACTTATGAAAGCATATTGAACATTTCATTCAACAATTCAAATGCAAATGCATTGAAATTATTGCATTATAAATCTTCAAGTAGGGCCAGTGCTTTGAGGCTGGAGAGATAGCACAGTGGTAGGGCATTTGCCTTGCACACGGGACAGACTCGGGTTCAATTCCCAGCATCCCATATGGTCCCTGAGCATGCCAGAAGTGATTTCTGAGTACAGAGCCAGGAGTAACCCCTGAGCACCACCGGATGTGACCCAAAAACCAATAAATAAATAAATTTTCAAGACTTGGGTTAAGAGATATGATGGTAATTTACCTTAGTCATGAGTAATAATAAAAGAATGTTTAGTAATTGCATGCAAATATGAGTGATTGTAAAGAAATTGATGGGGCCGGGCGGTGGCGCTGGAGGTAAGGTGCCTGCCTTGCCTGCGCTAGCCTAGGACGGACCGCGGTTCGATCCCCCGGCGTCCCATATGGTCCCCCAAGAAGCCAGGAGCGACTTCTGAGCGCATAGCCAGGAGTAACCCCTGAGCGTCACCGGGTGTGGCCCAAAAACCAAAAAAAAAAAAAGAAATTGCCTTATTGGGACAGGTGTTAAAAAAAGGTAAAATAGGGGCCGGGCGGTGGCGCTAAAGGTAAGGTGCCTGCCTTGCCAGCGCTAGCCTTGGACGGACCGCGGTTCGATCCCCCGGTGTCCCATATGGTCCCCCAAGCCAGGAGCGACTTCTGAGCGCATAGCCAGGAGTAACCCCTGAGCGTTACCGGGTGTGGCCCAAAAACCAAAAAAAAAAAAAAAAAAGGTAAAATAAATAAATAAATAAATAAAGGTAAGACAGCACTAACAAATAAATAAAGAACAGAGGTGGCATTGGCATAGAAAAAGGAATCAGAAAGCAGTTATCCTGACCATCAAAAATCCATATTCCCTAAAGTCAAGAGTCATGCCCAAAGTCTAAATGGTAAAAACAGTTTTGAAAGCCAGAGAGAAGCTGACCAAGGTACTCCTTCAAAGACTTCTGTTTGGGTAATACCTAAAATTCCTCCAGACACATGCATTGTTTGAGGATTTGGTCTTATAAAATTTTCATCCCTCGGAGGAAGTGTATAACAAAACTGTGGTTAGTTATCTACAACTCTCTATGACTATATATCTAAAAGAAAAAGGTTTTGGGGGCCAGAGACATAGCATAAATGTAGGGTGCTTGTCTTGTAAGCAGCTGATCCAGGACACACAGTGGTTGAAATCCCAGCATTCCATATGGTCCCCTGAACCTGACAGGAGCAATTTCTGAGTTCAGAGCCAGGAGTAACCTCTGAGCACCATCAGGTGTGACCATAAAAAAACAAAAAATAATAGTTGGATGCAGAATGCAATGATTTAAAAAGGGTTGGGGGTTGCCTAGATCACCCTTGGCCTCCACAAGATAGGGAGAAGGTAGAGTGGAGGGTAAGGGGAGAAAGATAAATCAAAAACAACTGGGGTTAGGAGTCAAGGAGCCACAGGTACATCACTGGTGTAAAGAATTACAGAGCTAATCCAAATCACATTATCAATAACACTAGTATCATAAGACTTAAACTTAAACAACCGAACTTAAAAGATACCGTCAAGATGGGGGCCATTGGGAGGGAAAGTTGACACTGAGGGTGAGATCAGGATCGGAACATTATATATCTAAAACTCAACTATGTTTTTAAAGAATGTCCATATTGTTTTCCATAAGCTGGACTAGATGGCACTCCCACCAGCAGTGAATGAGAGTTCCTTTCTCCCCACATCCCCGCCAGCACAGATTGTTCTTGTTCTTTGTGATGTGTGCCAGTCTCTGTGGCATGAGATGGTACCTCATTGTTGTTGTTTGATTTGCATCTCCCTGATAATTAGTGATGTGGAGCTTTATTTTTTTTTTCATGTGCCTTTTGGCCATTTGTATTTCTTCTCTGAGGAAGGGTCTGTTCATTTCTTCTCCCCATTTTTTGATGTAATTTTATTTATTTATTTTTTTTTTGTTAAGCTCTGTCAGTCCCTTGTATATCTTAGAAAATAGCCCCTTATCTGATGGGTGTTGTGTGAATAATTTCTCCCATTTCATGGGTGACCTTTTTACCCTAATCACAGCTTCCTTTGAAATGCAGAAGCTTCTCAGTTTGGTGTAATCCCATTTGTTTATCTCTGCTTCCACTTGTTTGAAGACTGCTGTTTCCTCCTTGAAGATGCCTTTAGTCTCAATGACATGGAGTGTTTTGCCTATGTTTTCTTCTATATACCTTATGGTTCTGTGTCTGATATCAAGGTCTTTATTTCATTTTTATTTGACCTTTGTGCATGGTGATAGATAGAAATCTATATTCACTTTTTTGCATGTGGCTGACCAGTTGTCCCAGCATCACTTATTAAAGAGGAGTTTCTTGCTCCATTTTGAATTTCTTGACCCTTTCTCCAGCAATACCACTCCCAAAACACAATACAGTAAACACAATAACACAATAAAGTAATGCCTTCTTCACTCCTATGTTCATTGAAGCACTATTTACAAAGCAAGCATCTGAAAACAACCCAGATGCCCTACTACAGATGAGTGGCTAAAGAAATTGTGATACATATACACAATAGAATATTAGGCAGCTGTCAGAAAAAATAAAGTCATGACATTTTCCTACATGTAGATGGATATGGAGACTATTATGTTGAGTGAAATAAGTCAGAGGGAGAGAGATAAACACAGAATAGTCTCACTCAGATGTGAGATTTAAGAAAAAGTAAAAGTCAATATTATAATAATACTGAGAGACAATAGAGATGAGGGCCAGAAGGACCAACCCATGATACAAAAAGCGGTAAGTAAAGTTAGAAAAATAACTACACTAACAACTACCATGACAAAGATAGAAAGAGAAATACAATGCCTGTGTCGAAGACAAGCAGAGAGATTTGCGGGGAGGAAAATGGATGACAATGGTGGTGGGAAAGTTGCACTGGTCAAAAGAGGTGTGCATTTTATAGGTGAAACCCAATTACAAACATATTTGTACCCAATGGTGCTTAAATAAAGCAATTATTTTCATCAATAACAACCACAAAAACTCAAGTATGGATAATTTTGTAAATTGTGTTATTTTAATTTAAAAATTTAGGAGATTTGGGACATTGGTGATGGGAACATTGCACTGGTGATGGGTGGTGTTCTTTGCATGAGTGAAACCCAAACACAATCATGTATGTAACCAAGGTGTTTAAATAAAATATATATTAAAAAATTTAATCAATTTTAAAAAGATGGTGAAAGAATCCACTAGTAAGCATGACTGACTGCAGGAGTAAAGTATCATCTAGAAGAAAACAAGCAGGGGAACCCATGGGGGACAGAAGGGACCTTCTTCTTCCTTCGCTCTCTTCTTCCCAACAACCCCTCTCATATACACCACTTAAAAGTGAAACACACTGGCAAAGCATGAGAAATCTCAGACATCTATTAAGAGCACTTTTATCATTACACCTCCAATTCTTTAGGATTCTGCCACCACAGGTTCATGTTTATAGAAACAGAGATATTGAATGTTTAGAGGAATTTCTATCTCCAGAGCAAGAATGAGGTCAAGAAAATAAATGACACTGGATTTACCTCAGATATGAATAAAGGATACTAGTTTGTGGGAAGTTCCAAAAATAGAGCTGATATTAAAAACTCTTCAAATCGGATATTTCCTAGTTTTGCCAAGTAAAGGTGTCAGACAATTTGTATTGGTGTCAAAAAAGATTAAGGGAGAGAGTATATGATTTTCACTTAGTTTTGCACTTCTTCGGACGGTTTCATATTCTTAAACAGCAGCATTTTTCAGCCAAATTTAGAGGCCACAAAACAAAAACAAACCATGCTAAATGAAAACCAGATTGAAAACCAGTTAGATATTACACTAATTATACAAACTGTCAAGACAGTGAATAAAAATTCTTACGATCTAAATAACTATCTATATCAAAAATTATTGACAAAAATAATATCCAACATAACTGGAAATGCAAATGGAAGAACAATATTGGAATATGTCAAGTCCAAAGTCACTAAAATCATCATCTCCTTATCCCTGGCTGCTAACACCTATCGATCACCAATCACAGACCTGAAATCTCCAAATTATCCTTGTGAGGAAGTGGTCCTTACTCCTTGGAAAGCTAGAAATCACCCATTCTAATGTGAATGCAGGGAACAAGGTAAACAGGAACACATATTCAGCCAAATTTTGTTCCTAGCATCTTGACTTTATTCACACACCATTCATATATTCATACACAAACTCTCCCACGTACATACACACATTCACACTAACACTCATAAATACACTCACACACAATTTGTTCAAATGCTTCTGGAGCATCTAGGAATATGCAGTAAAATATGCCTGGTTTCCTTTTCCCAGGTACAGGAAAACCATGACGATAAATTTCAAGAATTCATAAACTTAAGATATAAAATGAAAAAGGGCCAAGTCACCAGACTGGGGAGGCCAGTCCAGACCAGAGACTAAATCAGTTCAAGAAAGGAGAGGTCAGAAACAGAGACACTGAGAAGACTAAATACAAACCATAGGTCCTTCTTCCCTGGACACATCTTCGCACTGGATTCACACCTGTCCACAAACCACAAGCCCCAGTGCCAGTTTTGTGATCATAAGCACTACACACACCATTCCAGGAACATCCACATCCTATACTCACTTTACATGTTTCCTGTTTCCAAAATAAATAGCTCCTGCTTCACATTTGTCTTCTCCTGGATTGCCTTTCTGCAAGAAAACTCAACAAATCCAGGGAACCTGGACAGGAATCAGGACTGACTTTTTCTTTGCCTCAAATAGGACTGCCTCACCCTCAGCCTAAGAGCCACAGACCCCAGGAAACATTAGTGGCCAGGAACAGTTCCCAATCCCAACAGAGCAAGTGGATCTCAGGTGGCGCCTGACCACTGTACCAGGGAACTGCCAGTACCAAGTCTATTGCCCAACCCAGGCTGGTTGGTAGTGGCTTAACTTTGAGCTCTGACAGTCCAGCACACACCACTATGCTATGGCTTCCTCCCTCTGCTCCTCCGTTCCCCTCTTCAATATATCAATCACAAAGGCATTATTAACTGAAGGTAAGCACTTCCTGTGCTCAGAAGTGTGCTTTAAAATGAAAGTCATTCATTGAGAATGGAGAAAGAGTATGGCAGGTAGGGTATAAGATGGCACCCAGCTATTCACCCCAAACAAAGGCATTTCCATCTTCCTCTTTCCTTTAAACCTCTTCCTTTGATATGTAAAAGCCCACTTGGATCACTCTACCCTGCCCCACGCTGGTGGATTTGATCCTGGGAGAATAAAGAAAATGCACTTTGGCTTGGAGCACTGACAGAGATACCAGGAGGCAAGGGGCAGACTGACTCTATGACTCTCTCCTGACTTGCCTAATTTGTTTATTTTTCACCGCTACCCTGCTTCTTCAAGACCTATCTGCCTGGGGGTGGAGATATGGTGTGTGGTGTGATCTCACAAACCCTAGGAATTTGTTTGATAGTAGGGCACTTGCCTTGCACTTGGCTACCTTAGGTTCAATCCCTAGCATCCCAAATGGTCCTACTACCAAGAGTAATTCCTGAGTGCAAAGTCAGGAGTAATCCTTGAGAACTTCTAGGCGTAGCCTGAAAAACAAACCAATGAAAATTCTTTGGTCTCTGAAACAGAACATTGCTAGGTGCATAGGTGAGGCAGAAGGGGTCTCTGGGATACTGGTGGGGTGCCAACAGTCTCCCAAAGACATATATGCTGCTGAAACTATCTATGCATGAAATGGTATAGACAGTATAGAAATTGTAAGCCACAGTTCATTCGTAGCTAACTATTGGTGGGGAGATCATGAAAAAGGATTCCTTGAAACTCTGCTGTAATATATGAGAAGCCTTAAAAATATTCTTTTGGAGACATGGTACTAGGGATGTCTGTAACAATTAAATATCATTTATTATTAAATATTAATATATAATAATAGTATATATAATAATATATAATTAATAGATAATAGTATCTATTAAATTTAATTAATAATTCAATGCTTATATACTAGGAAGTACATGGCTACTGGTTTAACTTGACATCTCGCTGCCCTCTCTTGGTAGATGCTAAGATTACAGGTGCTAACGAGCTGAAATTTGGCTTCAGAGTTCAAAAAAAGTTCTCATTCCTATCTATAGAAGATGAAATATGAATGATGAAATTAAAATATATGAATCATGCTTCTGCTCACAGGATTTGCTTAAAGTTTAACTACAGCCCCAAAGCCTGAACAATGGACAGGACATACCATGGCTGCCCAGTCCTCAAAGCCTGAGCGAAGGGCAGACGTAGGCAGCTAAGAATGTCTCACCCTAGCCATTTATTGACTAGGCATTGTCCTAGGTATACCATGAGACAAACATGAAAATCTTAAAGGGGCAATAAGTCAACATACACGGGATGCAGGTGAGATAGGAGAGGGTGTTTGTATTTAAAGTTTGTAGGAACCACTGCTTGATGATTTATTGAATGATGCGTGTAATATTTCAGAAACCCTGTAAAGTTTTTAAGTAACTGGCACTCAAGGTCTGCAGACTAGCCTAGACTTTCGAACCCTGGAGGCCCAGGTAATAATAAAATCCCAATGGTACTGGCATCACCAATTGGCAGTCTCTGTCTCTCCTAGGTTTTGGGGTGATGGGCAACCCTTTGCCTTCTCTGACTCTAACACTACTGACTAAACCAATCTAATCCTCCCTGTAAGATTTTAAGGGTAGCAACTGGCTGTTTTAATGGTTTGTTTCCTATAGGAGCCAGTTCAGAGATGGGAAGTAACTACAGACAATCAGAGAGCTTCCCTTCCAAAGCAAAGGGAAGAGAAGGCTTTGTCTGGGCTGTACTGTAGTTCTAACCAGAACCTCAATGTCCCCATACTGTACCCTGCACAGGGAAGAAAATCATCCTCAACCAGTCCCTGGGGACAGTTGTCCCAAAGGGGTCTGAATCTGAGTGAGGAGAGTTCTCAGTCAGGAAAATACAAAGATCAGTTAGCAATAATCAGTTCTGAAGAAGATCTGGGGGTCATAGTTCAGTGGGTTTCCTTATTATGCCATCGTAAGAGCTTTATGGCCAGGGAGAATACTAAAAGTGTAGGACACCTGTCTTGTGCTTGCAAGGCTCTGAGTGTAATGCTATCCCAACACTGCCACGTTTGCCCCTGTTGGTCTCCAATCACCACAGAGTAGTCCTGAAAGACCTCAGGATCATCAGACTCAAACACCTGACCTTCAACCAGCATGGCAGGAGTCACCCCCAAACCTCCATCCAGACACTAGGAAAGTGTCTACCAGAATTAATCAAATATATGGCATGCAACTTATCTTTCAATAGCTATAAAAATCCAAAGTAGAGGGACCGGAGCAGTGGTGCAAGCCATGAGGCGTGTGCCTTGCACGCACTAGCCTAGGACAGACCACAGTTCAATCCCTGGGTATCCCACATGGTCCCCCAAGCCAGGAGTGATTTCTGAGTGCATAGCCAGGAGTAACCCCTGAGTGTCATCTGGTGTGGCCGAAAACAACACAACAACAAAAAATCCAAGGTAGAGGCCATGGTTGGAGAGATGGGTCAGAAGTTAAGATGCTTTTCTTGTTCCAAGACCCACCCAGGTTTGATCTCCAGTATCACTTACAGTCTCCCAAGCATGACTTGAATTGATTTCTGTGCACAGAGCCAGGAGTAAACCCTGAGCACAGCTAGGTGAGGTCCCAAAACAAAAAAACAAACAAAACAACCCAAAGTCAAATTGAATATGCTGTATGTATCTGAGCCATGTAGAAAAGACACATGGACAAAGATGGAAGGAAGGAGTGCAAGAGTCACAGTGAAGCCAGGTTATGGCAGTAAAATAGCACCAGTCATCTTTGGTGAGAGAAATGTTCTAAGACTGGATTGCTCTTTTTATGACTGAAACCCAACTACAAACATGTTTGTAATCATGGTGCTTAAATAAAGATATTTATAAAAAGAAAGATGATAAAATAATAAAAATAAAATAGGATTGAGCTAATAGTGTTACTTTTAGTAGACTTACTGGAGTGTTTAATGC
The DNA here is from genome assembly GCF_024139225.1 of Suncus etruscus. Lineage (NCBI taxonomy): Eukaryota > Metazoa > Chordata > Mammalia > Eulipotyphla > Soricidae > Suncus > Suncus etruscus. Next base: position 41,004,326 of record NC_064867.1, on the reverse strand, counting down.
ATGTTTATAAGTGAGAGAATTTTGTACTAAATAAAAATACTATTCAAGGCTGGAGAGATAGAACAGCAGTAGGGCATTTGCCTTGCGTGCAGCTGATTCAAACAGATGGTGGTTTGACTCCTGGCATCCCATATGGTCCTCTGTGCCTGCCAGGAGCAATTTCTGAGCACAGAGCTAGGAGTAACTCCTGAGTGCCACCGGGTGTGACCCAAAAAAAATCAAACAAACAAACAAATATATATACATATATATATATTCTATTCAAAGCAGAAGATCAGAGCAATAGTACAGGAGGCAGGGCCCTTGCCTTGCATCTAGCCAACCTGAATTCAATCCCCAGCACCACATATGGTCCCCCAAGTACTCCCAAAAGTAATTGCTGAGTGCAGAGCCAAGAATAATCCCTGAGTTCTGCTAGGTGTAGCAAAAGAAAACAAACATCCAAAAAAAATTCAGGAGAAACATAGTGGTGTTAAAGAAGGACAGAAGTAAATATCCAAACCACAGAACCAATAACATTGAAATCATGAGGGGCCCAAACTTTACCAACCAAACTCAAAAGGTGCTTCTTAAGATTGGGGCTGGACCCTTAAGTGTGAGGTGAAACGAGAGGATGCTCTGCACCATCCTGACTGCAATATGGGATATGCAGACTCCAGGATCTTTAATACAGAAGCATGATACCAACAACAGAGACTATGTGAGGAATGGAGGTGTATTGCCACTACAGACGATGACTTGAATTTGACAAACTAGTTTGCCTGGAGCCTAGAGTCAGTCTTGTGCCAGGAAACTTCAGGGGTAGGGTCTCCTTGTATTTAGACCATAATTTGTCTTTCCATGTCCCTTATGTTTTGGTGGGCCTATGCAAACAAATGCCACTTTAATACCGTTTTTTACTATGTTCCCTTGACTCCAACCCTTAAGAAAAACAAACCACTAAAACTTTTGAGGTTAACGTAAACTAGTAAGCATGTGCATGGAACTAGAGAAATGTACTTTGCCCTCAATATTTAAGGAGTTACATAAGTCTAATGTCTTTAGATTATGTTGTGTGCTGCTAAGAAATAGTATGTACTACAACTGAGGATTCGAGGGACAAAGTAATTGTATTGTACATGGGTTCAGTTTTGTTTTTCTTAATGTTCTTTGGCTGAAAGTTCAAGGCTGGGATATCATCGATGGGACTACCGAGAATTCTGTTTATGGGTGATTGGGCTTCCACTGTAACTTTACCCTGTCCTCTTCCTTTGCATCTTTGTTGTCATAATTAAAAAAAAAAATGTTACAAAAAAAAAAAAAAAGATTGGGGCTGGAGAGATAGCATAGAGGTAAGGCGCTTGCCTTGCAGACAGGAGGTCAGTGGTTAGAATCCTGGCATCCCATATGGTCCCCTGAGCCCCCAGGAGCGATTTCTGAGCATCGAGCCAGGAATAACCCCTGAGCACTGCCAGATGTAACCCAAAAACAAAAAACAAAACAAAAAAAACAAGGTAACAGAATTTTTTATAAACTATATTTTTATTTAAGCACCATGATTACAAACATGTTTGTAGTTGGGTTTCAGTTATAAAAAAAAAAAGATAGGGCTGGAGAGATAGCATGGAAGTAAGGCATTTGCCTTGCATGCAGAAGGTCAGTGGTTCAAATCCCGGCATCCCATATGATCCCCTGAGCCTGCCAGGAGTGATTTCTGAGCGTAGAGCCAGGAGTAACCCTGAGTACTGCTGGATGTGACTCCCCCTCCAAAAAAAAGAACATCCCCTTTCACCTGTACAACCTTAGGTGGGAATATGGGTTGAAAACTCTGGACATTTGTGGAATGGGGTTGCCAGTGCTATAAAACAGTATGTCTAAAACTCAACTATGAATGACTGCATAAATCACAGTGCTCTAATAAAGAAAAAATTGTAGGTGAAAAGAATGGGGCCAGATAGTGCAGCAGAAGGTGCTGAGACTGCCAGGTGTGATCCCCTAATAGAGAGATCCAGGAGTAAGCCTTGAGCACTGCTGGAGATGGCCCCAAAGCAAAACAAAACCAAAGAATGTAGAAAGAACAAGGAACACTGAGGATTTCCTTTTCTCGGTGAGACCAAGTCCAGGAGAGCTTTAGAAAGAAGGTGACATTCAACATAGATGTGTAAAAGATGGTGTAAAAGGTCTATCTCCTCTGGTGGGTGCATCCTGGCTCCTAGCAGGTTAACGTAAATCGCCCCTCACTCAAGGAGGCCAGAAGCCAAGACCAAAAGGCTCAACTGGGCTTTGCTCCCTCCAAAGGTGCTCAGGAGGGACCCGAGCTAGCTTAATCTTGGCTTCAGGTAGAATTGCCTTGCCTGTTGCACTAAAAATCCAACCCTGAAATAGTATTCTTCGCATGTATGTCTCTGGACTCAAATTTTACCTTTGAGGATGACATTAGATTGGATTAGGACTCATTCTAGTAAATTCATTGATGGGTCATCTAAAACAGGGGTCCTCAAACTTTTTAAATAGGGATCCAATTCGCTATCCGTCAGACCGTTGGAAGGTCAGACTATAGTTAAAAAAAAGAAAAAAACTATGAACAAATTCCTGTACACATTGCACCTACCTTATTATGGAGCTAAAAAAAATAGGAACAAATATGATATTTAAAATGAAGAACAAGTAAAATTTAATCAACAAACTTACCGGTATTTCGATGGCAACTGCTTATGGCAGGCTATAGTTTGAGGACCCCTGTCTGAGACTGAGAGAAGTCATCAAGAGACTGAGAGAAGGATTGGAGTCAGGGCGTGCAGCTCACATTCCACATATACAGACCTGAGATAAGTTGGCTACTAAGTAGGACAGGCAGCAGCGGCAAAAACACCCAACAGACCAGATAAATGTCCTCAGCAGACTGCATGTAGCCCATGGGCCATAGTTTGAGGATCCCTGATCTAAAAAACCTATGCCCATTAGGTCTCATTCACAGGTACTGGGTGTTAGGATTTAGACATTTTATTTAATTATTTTATTTTATTTTAGGCACCAAGGTATACAACACTGGGTAATAGAGGATTTCACACAAAACGTATTTCAGCACCAAACCCTCACCCAGAGTGTCCACTTAACTCCCTCCACCATTTTCTCAATGTTGCCATCCCATACTGTACCCCCTTTCCTGCCAGGGCTAAGTTTTCTACTGAAGACTAGTTTCCCGGTTTTGTTGCTTTGAGACATGGGTTCTACTTCTACTCATTTCTTTTTATTCCACTTATGAGAGAGTCATTCTGTGCCTGTTCCTCTCCTTCTGACTAATTTCACTTAACACAATACTCCCCAGAATAAGAAAACATTGGTGTATAGATACACACGCAAAAGAATACTACCCAGCTATATAAAAATATGAACTCTAGAGCTAGAGAGAAAGTACTTGCCTTGCACTTGCCTGATGAAGTTCAATCTCTGGTACCACATATGATCTCTCAGCCCTGCCTGGAGTGATCCCTAAGCTCAGAGCCAGGACTAAACCTTGAGCACTACAAGGTGTGCCCCAAAATCGAGAGGGGGGGAGGGAGAAGGAGAGAGAGAGAGAGCAAGTCAATTAACTTGCAACTGTGTGCTTTGATGTGAAAAGAAATTCTAGTTTTGGTGTTGTTTTCAGCTGATGTGAATGGGCATTGAGTAGGAAAACACAATTGTACCCATAATTGCTTGAAAAATGAGGAAGGGATGCAAATGCAACAGAGCAGGACAGAGGGGCTAGACTGGGAGACAGCTTGCGACAGAGCAGATCACTCTCTATGTGGGATTCCATAATGCAGAAAGTACATTTTGTGCATAACGCCAAGAACAGATGCACAGGGCTATCTTTCTGCTAAAAGATAGTGTCTGGGGTTCAGAGAAGGATGATGACAAAGGAAAACTGCGCGATGAGAAAGGCAAGAGGTTATTAGATTGTCAGAACTTTCTATGACACAGGACTGATTCCTGAATCTCAACAGGTAACTGGGACTCTCAAGTTAAGTCCCAGGTCACACGCTCGGTAAGAAGCAAGGAGAGTGCTCAGAACAATTTGTTGGACAAAGAAATAAAACCAAGATACTAGAGGAAACATTTCTCATTCAGAGGTTAAAAACAAATAACATCAGAAAAAACTGCATTGATATTCAGAACAGTCTCCATAAGTGAGTGTGGGAGGCGAATGGGGAAAATATGTGAATGTTTTTTACATCAAACAAATTGATATACAGTGAAACTCTCTGTTGCCTAGAGGATGGAGTGGAGGGACCAGTAAATGAAGAGCAGGAACAGAAAAAGCAATGAACAGCCTTGCCACTCATGTTTACACATTAATCTTATTTACATGACCATATTTTCTTTTCAGAAAAAGCATAAAACACTTTATAAAGAACAACGCAGGAGTACTGCTAAACAAGACAGAATTAAGACCACATGAATATTTAGAAGTTCGTTTTGACCTTTTGCTTAAATCCCACACTCTTAATGCTGTTTATTTAATTAACATGCCTGGTTAATCCTAACATTCGGACATCTAATTTAAGGTTGTAGAGAGCAAAGAGAAAATACCATAAAGACTGCATGGATTAAAGAGACAATAAAGTCAAATAACACGTGGAAAAAAATTAGAATCAATAATCCTTGTTATCGTGTTGTTAAAACACTAATTTCCATAAAACACAAAATCAATGTACTTGTCTAGTCATAGAAACAAGATCCATTTAAAATAATGTGGGTAGGGAAGAAGCTTAATAGCAGTTTTACAAAAAGTGCTACTTGGCTACTTAATAAGGTACAATATTAGGAATTTTAAATCTTACTTTTTAAAAAAAAATTTTATTAAGATCAATGTGAATTCCAAGTCTTTCACAGTTGTATTTCAAGTACATAGTGGCAGTGAATTAGGGCCATTCCCACCACCAGAGTTGACGTTCCTCCACCATAGTTCCCAGCATGTCTCCCATACCTCCACCCTTAGCCCTCTGGACTGCTAGTGAAACTGGTCCCATTTGTATATAGCTTGCTATAGTTTGGGCCTCTTGATTCTATTGTTGTTGACTTTGATTGTGGTATTTGAGTCCGACCATTTTTTATTTCTATTCAAATGCTCTTCAAACCACTTGGCCCCTGGGTACCATCCACCTTTTTTCCCTCAATTTGTAAGAAGACATAGAAATATGAGGCAGAACAAGATGACTCATGTTCTATGGTTTCGTTAAAAAAAAAAAAAAAGAAAGGCAGAGCCTCTATCTAGAAGCTATAAATATAAATTTAATTAAAAGAAGAAAAAAATAGTGAAAAAGAAAAAATTGGGGGGGGGCAGATGTGGCAAGTTTTTTGTTGTTTTTTGTTTGTTTGTTTGTTTTTTCATAGGCACGGTAGATGTTGGAGAAATTAGAAAGAAAATTCCCTTAGTCTAAGAGATATAGGGTGACTCTACCCTTAAAGTATACAGTCATGAGACCGACCAAAGGTTCTGGACATGCTAGCTGTCAGGCCTCAAGGTCTTTCTTTATGGTGCCAGGAAAAGTTCTGCTCAGTCATGGTCATCAAAGTCAGTCCTCTATAAGTAGAGATCTTGGGTTTTGCACAGATCCTAGAATGAAGCCTAGGATAGAGTCTTTCTTTGTGATCTCAGGAAAGGCTCTACTCAGTTGCGGATATCATAGTCAGTCTTTGTAATTAGAGATCTTGGTTTCTGCACAGATCCTAAGATGGGGAGTCTTCTGATTTCATCTCATTGTTAGGTGATAAGGTAGGGCATCAAGATGTTAGATCTTAGATCAAGTTGTTGCCCTTAGTCAAATTGTTGCTGTTTTCTTGTCATCAGGGTTGCTTTCTTTTTTTTTTTTTTTTTTTTTTTTTTGGTTTTTGGGCCACACCCGGTGACGCTCAGGGGTTACTCCTGGTTATGCGCTCAGAAGTCGCTCCTGGCTTGGGGGACCATATGGGACGCCGGGGGATCAAACCGCGGTCGTCCTAGGCTAGCGCAAGCAAGGCAGGCACCTTACCTCTAGCGCCACCGCCTGGCCCCAGGGTTGCTTTCTTGTCATATAAACCTACCCTGTGCAAGTTGGTGCCATAACTGTATTAGGGACTCTCCTAGGAAGAGTTTGATTTCTGATGCTAGTAAAGGGAACTATGCCAGTTCTAAGGTTGGGGTTCCAGGTTGTATGGTCAATGTCTGTCTCATAAGGTCAAAGTCAAGTCCCCATGACAAGTGTTCAGAGTGTAAGGTTCCCCTGTATTATAAAAATTAATTGGTTCTTATCCCTATTAGATAAGAACTTCTTTGTCTACATAAGATTTTCCTCATTTTAGTGTGCCTATGCAAAAAAGGAACAATGCAATATTATATTATTGATACATTTGGGGGTAACAACAATGAGCTATACAATCTCTGTGCCCTGGTTTATGACCTGAGCTCATATTACAAGCAAAACTTTTGTACTAGACTTTCTTACTAAGCAGGACCAAAACAAGCCAAAAATGAAAGACAAAAGGGGGTGAGAGAGGCTACTTCTACATATAGAAATAAACACACTAAGAACTCTAACTATTAAGGATATAAACATACGAAGAAAATATGGGCCAGAGCAGTAGTGCAGGCGGTAGGATGTTTGCCTTGCATGCAGTAACCTAGGATGGCCCACAGTTGGATCCCCTGGCAATTCATTTGCTTCCCCAAGCCAGGGGCAATTTCTGAGTGCATAGCCAGGAGTAACCCCCAAACGTCCCCGGATGTGACCTAAAAACAAAAACAAAAAAATTCCAGAGTACATTTTCTTCCTACACCATGGTCTTGTGTATTCTGAGAAATGGTTTGCAGCAGTCAGGGATCAGGTAGTGTCCTTGAGCTAGGGATCCCTCTGGAGCTGAATCCGGTAGCAAGCAACAGTCCATATTGAGGAGAGGTGGGAGATAAAGGGCCACATAGAATGAGTCAGCAGGAGCAGTGGCTGCACCTTTTTGCCAGGGTGAGAGGGTGTCCTTTTACTTTGGGAGCTAGGTGACAGCTTACTGTGGTAGGGGGAAAGGTCTTGGTTTGGGACATTGGTGGTGGGAATGTTGCACTCATGAAGAAGGGCGTTCTTTCCATGACTGAAACCCAACTACAATTATATTTGTAATCAAGCTGTTTAAATAAAGATATTAATAAAAAATAAAGGTAAATGTAAATAAATAAAATATGTACTAAGTTCTTTGAGATGATGATCTCAATGAATAATATTGACCAAAATAAAGGTCTTGCTGTATTTGTTTGGTTGGTTGGTTTGGTTTAGTTTGGTTTAGTCACACTGAGCTATATTCAGGACTTATTTATGACCCTACAATCAGGGATCCCTTCTGGCAATGCTCAAGAGGTCCATATGGGATGCTAAGAATCAAACCCCGGTCCGACGCTGCAGGGCAAGCACTCTGCCTTCTGGTTTTTCACAAACAGCATAGTTCTAGGTAGAGTTTTAGACAAGAATTTCCAAAAAATTCCAAATTGATGCTACTTAAGTCACAATGTTCAACTACTATGAGTGACTCAATAAAATGATTTCATTAATTAGATTGTAGTTCTTCTTATAATCTGTTTATCATTATTCCTTAAATGTATCATCACAGATAATTAAATAATATACCTCAAGAGTTCAGAATTGAAATGATGAAAACGGGAGATTATTCGTACTTTGTTGAGTAATATCACATAGATTTGAAACTACCAAATACATCTACTGACTAATGATATGATGGAAAGTGAACAGTTCTTTGTGCATTTTTGACTCAAGGAAATGTTCTAGCAATTACCTCTGTCTCTCACTCACTCTCTCATGATTACAGTCATACACTTTTTTGAAAATGATGACTAAACCTGAGGGGGAAAAAGAATGAAAAAATATGAGGAATAAAGTATTGATTTCAAGAGAATATTAGATGTAGCATGCATTCTTTATGTTTTAAGAGCCTGTGAGCTTTTCAGTGCACTGAATTCTCAACCTTAGTAGAATGATAACTTGCTAGGCCCCAACTATGAGAAGCGATGAAAATAAAATCATGCCAACTTATTAAATGTCACATTCAAATGTGGTTTTCAGGATCTACTTGATTAAGACATTGAATCTATTGAAAAGTCAGTATTACAAGGGTCAGGAATGTTACATGAGGCCAGGAGAGAGTTCAAGGGTCAGAGTACTTGCCTAGATGCATGGTGCCCTGAGAAGAGACCACCCAACACCACAAAGCCTCCTGAATGCTGTTAAGTGTAAGCCCAGAGACCCACACACACACACACACACACACACACACACACACACACACCACTCGGAAGACCCCCAAAATAAATTATATTAGTTTCATAGAAGCTGGAAAATTAGAACCAGGAACGTATCATTGAGATAAACACAATTCTCTACTCAGTTCACCTTTTCAGAAAGTAAATTTGTGCTACCTATTCGACAGTTAACTATGTAATAACTTTTAGTCTATAATGCTTTAGGGTTATAACTGGTAGAAATACTTACACATAAACATACAAAATAGATGCAGGGATATTTATTAAGATAATAACTGCGAGGCTAGAGTGATAGCTCAGCAGTAGGTGTTTGACTTGCACACGGCTGACCCAAGACAGACCTGAGTTCAATCCCTGGTGCCCCTTATAGTCCGCCAAGCTAGAAGTGATTTCTGAGCGCATAACCAAGTGTAACCCCTGAGCAACACTGGGTATGGCCCAAGAAAACAAATGAAATAAAAAATAACTAATATCTATGTCCCTACCACTTGCTAACCATCAGAAAGAATCACTCACATGAATTGGTAAAAAAATGTTTTATTCCTTTTTACTTATCTTTGCTGGGTCACACCCAGATATACTCAGTGCCTAGTACTAGCTCTGTACTCCTAGAGGTGCTCAAGGGACCAAATAGGATGCCAGGGCTCAAACTCAGGTTACTTCATGCAAAGTAACCCATTGCACTCTCTCTCCAGCCCCACAATTGCTTTATTCTTAATGAGATTTACTTGCAAATTGGATGTATGAGCTACTAATCACTACATTTTTCAAATTCTGGAATAAGTGACAGGTTGGCCATTGTCACTCTCATGTCATGCCCCACTTCTATGGTGACTGCTACCTGCTTTAACAGTATTTACCAAAATCCCAGCTTCATAAACACATGACCTCATGGAAGCGAATGTAGCAAGACATTGAATGTTGAAACTGTGCACAATCCTGGAGCTGGTAATTGGCACAGATGGCGAAGATCATTGTGTTTCCATGAATATTAAAATACCTCTGCTGAGTTCTATCCAGCACCCCAAGGTGCCTCTGTGCATTTTGGGAACAACAGAATTCATGCAAAGAATTCTATTTTTTTTTTATTTTTTAGGTTTCTGTCTTGCTCATCTTTTTTAAATTAATATCTTTATTTAAGCACCATTGTTACAAACATGTTTGTAGTTGGGTTTCGATCATAAAATAGTATACCCCCTTTTACTAGTGCAACCTTCCCACCACCAATGCCCCCCCATCTTTCTCCTCCCCTACCCCCTGCCTGTATGCAAGAAAGGCAAAAATGCTATTCCTTATAACCATGGTTAGCTAGGCATTAGTTCATTGTTTGTGCTTCGGTAATTCTGCTATTTTCAAACCAATAAAGCTGCAAGAGATTAGCGGTCCTTCTGCTAAAAGGAAATGCTGTTTTTTTAGACTTTCTAGTAACTTATGGACTAGGGTATCATTCCTGCTGTGACTGATACACTTCCTTTTCCCTTGTCTTCAGAACTCCCCTTCCAAACTCCAGGATGGCATGAAAAATTTAAAACATTATTCCGTGTAAAAGCAATAATGATCTTGGAGAATTTAGCGACCTGCTAAGTACAATAAGGATGTCTTTCCCTTAGAATCCCTTCACCAGGAAGCACCAAAGGAAATTGAAAATATATATATATATATATATATATATATATATATATATATAGTGCTGCAAACCAAATGCCTAATTGCTTCATCATTGGTGCATAAATAAATGCCAGTCTCCTGATCTCTATGAGCAGCCTACCTTGCTGAGAAATAGCAGAACTGCAGAGACCATCCTTCTGGCAATGCACAAAAAAAAAGATCATCAACTTTCGGCCAAGAATTACGAATTGGAAATCCTTGCTTTGTGTGGTCTTCCACTTAAATATAAATATTCTAATGCTTTGGGAGTAAATGTAAAAGGTTTGTTTATGGGGAAAGTTACTTCCTTTGGCCTCAATTTGAAGAGTCAGCTAGTTCAGGAGAACTAAGTAACCAGCATCTGTAACCTAGCTGAGTATTGCAATGGACTCGAGATCTAGCAGGGATAGATTGCTATAAAGAGAGTGAAAAGTTCATTTCCTCTAACCAAGGAACTGGACTCTGAAATTGCCTTTAATTTTATTATTTATCTGTGAGAAGGATTTTCATCAGCTCAGGCTCACAGAGCATTATGATCTACTTAAAGACTCCAGTTGTTCATGCTGTCCTGCTGAGGCTCCTTCTAGATGGAGCAGAATTTTCTTTGGGCCACACATTGAGAGCAGATTGTTTGCTTCTCTCAGTCACAGTGAAATTCAGTCAGAGAGTTGTGGGCAGTGAGAGTGAGTGCAGATGAGAGGAGAAGGATGGGAAAGAAGCCAGACTAGGTCACTCAGGCTGGAGGGAAAGGACTTTCAGAGGCCATGACAGGGTCACTCAGGCAGAAGGGAAGATGGCTGGCAGAGGCTGGGACAGGATCATTGGGGTTTCCTCTCCCCACTGGCACTGAAACAGAACAGCAGTTTAGGTTTCTTAAGCACATTCCACATAACCTGTCCACAATTTTAGACACGGCCTTTGAGCCTGGGGAAGAAAACCATGAGGACAGAGGCCACTTTGGGTTCCAGGGAGGACCAGTCCCTCATGAATGACAAGCTGAAAGAATTCTCCCATTCTGATCCAACATTTGAAAGTCTGAAATGATCCTAAAGGAGACACCTGGAAGGCAGGATTCAAACCTGTGACTCTAAGCAAGTCTGTCTGCATTGAGTACTGGTGCTTTGACAGAGCCTAGCAGTGGTCCTCAAACTATGGCCCGCGGGCCACATATTGTATTTGTATCTGTTTTTGCTTCTTCATTGCAAAATAAGATCTATGCAGTGTGCATAAGAATTTGTTCATAAGTTTTGTTTTTACTAGAGTCAGACCCTCCAATGGTCTGAGGGACAATGAACTGGCCCCCCTGTTTAAAAAGTTTGAGGACCCCTGCGCCTAGACAGTCTCCTTTCACATCCAAATCTTTTTTTAACATAATTTTTATTTTGATCATAGTGGCTTACGTATTGTTGATAATAATATTTTAGGTACATATTTACATAAAATCAGGGGGGATTCCCATCACCGGTTTGTCTTCTCTACTCCTTCGTTTTTGTCCTACCTCCCATATCCTCTTCCCTCACCCCCAGGGCTGCTAGAATATGTGGTCCCCTCTGTACCTATCCTATTACTTCATAGTCTTACATCTGTTTGGTCCTGATGCCTCCTTTATTTTCACATCCATATCTTAACTGCATCTCTGAGATTTTCAGGGCAGCACTCCTATTACGTATATGTCTTCACTGTCTTCCCAGAGTTCCAGGGCAGCAGTCTATCACATCAATGTCTTCATTGTCTTCCTGTGTGCCTGAAGTGGCCCCTGGGGCCTCACCCTCCTTCTGTCATACCAGCCTGTTTCACTAGTGTATGAACCCTGCTTTACTAGTGTGTTTCTAACTGTTCTTCAATGAAAAGCACTTGTTTGGGTATTATTGTCCAAGCACTTGTTTGGGTATTATTGTCCAAAGGGAATAAAAGTTCTGTTAATAAGCTTCTTACGAGAGCCCCAACACAAGAATCAACACATGGTAGGTTCTCAAAAAATAGGTCTTGCAGGGGTGAAGTTGGGGGCAAGGATGGGAGGGTTCCTTAGGACATTAGTGAAAGGAAGCAGGCACTCTAGTAATAGGTATGGTGCTGGGATTATGTATACATGAAAAGCATAATTAACAGTATTATAAATCATGGTGCCTCAATAAAAAAATGGTAAAGAAAAATGCCTTAGGTAACTAAGGCTAAAATGAATATTTGTCATTATTAATGATTCTAATAGGAAATAAGTCATCAACAAAAGAAATGCTTTTTATCATTAAATTGAATTTCGCATGGTATAATTATTGGTAAACTGTAGCATTCAAATCCAGTAAATAAATTTTTAATGATAATTTCTTTATTTAAGCACCCTGGTTACAAATCCGGTAAATGAATTTTAAGTTGAGTGGGTTCTTTTTCAATTAAGAGTGGAAAATGCAAGTCTCTGACAAATAAAACATGTTCCCAAATTTAACATCTTTAATCAATACCTTGTATCCTTTTTGAGTATTTCATATCTTAGCTAAAGACATCTGCTCAATCATTTTAGAATCCTATACCTCCTTATCTGTATTTTAAATATAAGCTTCTCTTAGATTTCTTATATACATTAAACTAAACATAGAACAATAAAAACTTACTTCTCTACAATCCATTTCAGAATTCCTACCAGGGTTTTCAAACTCTTCCTATTCTCATTAGAGAAGAAACTCCTGCTTGGTTTCAATAAAAAAAATCTTCATTTTGTCCTTTTAGTGGAGAAAATACTGCAATGTCGCCACCCCACCTGGTGGACCATTTGTGTATTGTAACATCAGGACCAAAAGCCTTTTCGAAGGGAGAGAGCAAGGAACTCTTTCTTAACAGTCTTGGTAAAGCTTTTTTCTCCATCCCTCCATCTCCTCTGCCTCTAACACCCATTGCTTTGAAGCTGACATGTTCATCAAAACACAGCTTACATGTTCCTGTCATGGAGTCCTCTCCCATGACTATAAGGAGACACCTCCATGAATCAGTGTCTCTACTCAACTTTTCCACCACCTTAACTGCCCGCCTCTTTGTCTACCTTCTCTTACAGTCTCACCAGAGTATATTGTAGGCATATAAACTATGACCTCCAGTGGTGTACTGAAATGAGCCACTCTCATTGTTAATATTTAATATTCAGAAGTAGTTCTAGTGAGTTGCTAAAGTGTTAATAGCCTGAAATCAGCTGTAGCAGGCATGATATAGAATGAAAACCAGAAAACAATACACTTTCTCCAAACGTTTTTATCAGCTTTGCTTTTATCATGTCTCAGTTTCTCTGCAGACAATAAAAATGCCTACCTGCCTGACAGGGTATTTGTAAGGGGGATTAAACGGTATTAAAGGCTTTAACTAGTGTCTTGCACACAGCATCTCCTCACCAAATAGGATCATTATTTTCCCCAGCCCCCCCAGAGAATGCCTTGCGGAGTGAAGCAGGTCTTCACTGATCAATGGCTAAATGTCAAATGAAATCAAAATTTCAATGACAGACTTGAAGATATATTAAGCCTGATTGTAGGTTAACAACTGGAAACACCGTTATCAGGGCAATCAGTGATTTCCTTATAAAGAATCCAAGCATTTTGTTTTACTCTATCTCCTTACTCTAAATCAAAACCATGATTAATAGAGATATTATGCAGAGATAATACACATATATATCTTTGTCTCCAGCATTTCTCTATTATGATTCGCTCTAAAGTGACTTCCTTTCTCCTTCCTTTTATTACTTTACTTCATAATATAAAATAAATAATTGATGCCTCACTTTGTTCCTGAAAAGGTTTGTTGTGAATAATAGATAACTTGGTTTCCTGTTTAGTGAATAAGAGTTTTATATTTCTTTAAAGGAAGAAAATGAAGTCTCTTTCTACTACCTCTTACATTGATCCCAAGCTCCTGTTTGACTGGCTCTTGACAGGAAATGTATTCATTCTATTGACTTTTGGGGAAAGACCAAATTGAAGCTTCTGAGTACAAAGTGCGGCACCAAAAAATCCATGAATTTCTGACATTTTTTAAAAATGGCGGCAAGAAATGTCTTTGTCCTTCAAGGTTGACTCGATTCTTATCTCTTCACCTACCTCACCCCAACCCCTTTATGATGTTCCTTTCGATGTTAGGTTGCTTGTAAGCACCTGTCATAGCTTAATTTGCTATTTCAAAATTGGAAACCATGACTTGTAAGGCATAATTTTACTCCAGATGCTTGATACTAAAATTCCACAGTTCAAACTGATTCAACTAAAATAAATTCTCCTGCGTAGGTGTGCTTCAAGTGACAGAACACATGCCTTGTATGTGAGAGGTCCAGGGTTTAATCACCATGATAGCGTAGCCTCTTTTGAGCACCTCTGGTAGTGACCCTGGAACCCTCTTGCACCACTGGGAATGCCTCCCCCAAATAAAAAAATAAGTACTTTTCAATAAATAAAAATGTTCCATAGTTATTATATGCAAATTTTTAAGGGTTCCAGTATACATACTTAACAGGCTCTAGGCCAGAGTTAGGTCCCCAACAGCACAGGGTCTGCAGAACCAGGAGTGAACTCTAAAGAGATCTGAATACCGACAAGTGAGCCAAAAAGGCAAATTTAAAAAAAAGTTAGCTTAGGTCACTTTTTATTTTGAGAGCATGAAGTCTGGAATGTGTTCCTGGAATTGTTGGCGAAGCTGCAGCCACTTGCAAATGATTCTGTTAATGAGCTACATAAATTAAAAATAATAGAGTATGCCCTGCTACTTGCTTATGTGATGCCAAACTATAGTCCAAGTACAAAACCAAACTGGATTACTTTGAAAAGTTTGGGTAGCAATTATGATGGTTTTGTTTTGGTTTGGACCAGCTACCATGATTAAAACAGTTAAAATTAGTTCAATGAAACTGATTTTAAAATGTGAAAAAAAAAAGTTAGCTTTCAAAGAATAAAAATACAAATAACTTATGCACAAGACTCTGCTGAGAGCCAAGGCAGCTTGTTTTGTGGCATATCTGCTTCCTGTTGGTAACCGACACCAGGACAGGGAGAATATGTGTAACAGGAGGAGGCTTCCTCCAACAGGTAGGAGCATGGTGGATGAGTCAAAAATGAAAACTGCCTCTTATCCATGAGCTTCTGGAAGAGGGCTGAAGGTGTGAGTCAGAGCCCAGGCTGTTTCTGGGGAGAATCTCCTTTGACCACCCGCTATCACCACCACCGCAGCTCCACTTTGAATTTCCCCTTTTTATTTACAAGCACGACCTAAACAGATGGCGGAAGTCTGGATCAGAGCAAAGGCAATCTTGGTTTCATAACCTGAAGAGGTATGCCATGATCCATCATGACAAAAGTCCCAGCTACAATTTTCTACACAGTCCAGGATCTGAAAAATAGTCTGAACTTCAAAGTTAACTTAACAAATTAAAAAAAAAAAAGTAAACACTTTAGGGAAAATTTTATTTGATTTGTTAAGAGGTAAAAGTGTGTATTTTCTCTTCAGTGAAAAGCTATTTTCCATGTTGTCAACCCTGTAATTTTCAAGTTCTATAAAGCCAAAAAAAAATCTAAATATTATATTCAATGTGATTCTCAGCAGAACTCATGGGTGAAGTCCAGAAAATGAATTCAATCTTCCAAGAGCTGAGACTTTCCTAAATCAGATAGGTCTTGAAATAGTTGACAAACAAAACCACTGCAAATTAAAATGATAAAGGGGCAGCTAAATAGTTGGTGAGATTTTCCAGCTGATGAGAGGAAAAGCAGAATCATGATTAGAGAAGAGAATTCCAACATGCAGGAGATGAGGAGTCATTCATTATCCACAGTATATAATTGCAATCCAGATCTAAAGATTCAGGCTGAGAGGACCCTGAAAAAAACTCCTGCTACTGCAAAGAGAGTTTGATCTCCCAGGGAAAGCACTTCTTGGCCTTCCAATCTGAAGCCCAAACGTCAAAGGAACCAATTTATACTTCACTATTTTGTTTTATTTTGTTTGGGGGCCATACCCAGGAGCACCAACATGCAGCCTCAGGAATTGGACTGGATTTAGCCACAAGTCTTTAATAGGCTTGAAAGAGCCACCATTTCACCATTCCTAAAGAGTCCAATGTTATCCCATTGACTCAAATTAATTAAGCAGCAAAAAGAGACTAGAAATGGTTTTTGTCACCATAAATAGGTACTTTTCTCTGTATTATTCCTGACAGAAGCACAATCACCTATGTACTTCATTTCTGTCTTTCTGCTAATTCTCAGGTAAAGCAGAATTAATTAGTCAAATCATAGTAATAAGAACTGCAGGGAGAGCCTTGGGAGCCCAGGACCATATTCCCAGAGGTCCATATCAAAAAATAGGCTATTCAATAAAAATCAAGATTTCTTCTGAAGCACCAACTAGCCAGTTTTCTTGAAACCCAAAGGCACAGACTTTATAAGAAACATCTCTTAAATTACACACTATTTCTACAACATCAATGACCATATATATTTTTAAGTTTCTCCACTACTGAATACCGCCATGGTTCAACAACAGAAAGAGTGAGAAACTGAACTCAGAAGCTTTCGACCTACCTGGATCCCAGTCTTGAGCCACAACTCAACCAGTTGGAATTAAAAAATAAAAAAACTGGGGCCGAAGTGGTGTTGTAGCGGTAGAGCGTTTGCCTTGCACACGGTTGACCTAAGACAGACTAGAGTTCGATCCCCTGGCATCCCATATGGTCCCCCAAGCCAGGAGCGATTTCTGAGTGCATAGCCAGAGTAACCCCTGAGCATTACCACGTGTGGCCCCAAAATTCCCCCCCAAAAATAAAAATACCACTAAATTATCTGAATTTAAGTTCCCAAAACATTTTTTCATATCTGGGTCTGGAGAGATAGCACAGCGGCGTTTGCCTTGCAAGCAACGGATCCAGGACCAAAGGTGGTTGGTTCGAGTCCCGGTGTCCCATATGGTCCCCCGTGCCTGCCAGGAGCTATTTATGAACAGACAGCCAGGAGTAACCCCTGAGCATTGCCGGGTGTGGCCCAAAAACCAAATATATATACTGGTGGAGACCATAACCATTATATATAGCTAGATGTAGCTATTTAAATGAAATGTAAATTCAATCAACTGAAGCATGCAGTTTTTTCAGTCACGCCATTCATATTTTAAGTGGCTAGTGGCTGGAAATTTCCGTAGACAGCAGAGACACAAAACTCACTAGTCATCTTTGTAGAAATGTGGCCAGAGCTGGAAAAAGCAAAAAGTACTAAAGTGATGTCCACTGATCTTTCTCTGTCCCTCCTTTTCAGTGCTCTTCTAAATTTTCAGGCTATCTCAAGAATCTTCTTATCAAGAGGGTACCATGATGATAAACACACACACACACACACACACACACACATATATTTATCACTATCCTTTTATTTACAAGAATATCAGGGTTCTTTGGGGGTTGGTTTTCGTTTTGGTTTTTTGTTTGTTTGGGTTTGGTTTTTTTTTTTTTTTTTTTGCACTTTCATGTATTTGTAAATGTTATTAAAGCACCATGATTTTCCAAGTTTTCTACAGTTAAATGTCAGACATGCAGTGTTCCAGTACCAATCTCTCCACTAGTCGTGTCAACTTCCCTCCGTCTATGTTCCCAGGTTCCCTCCCACCACACAGGCAATTTTTTTTAAGTTTGATTATTAAGTTCTGGTTCATGATTTTAGTGTTGTTGACTCTATGTTTTGGATATTTTAGCTATATTATTCTTCATTTTTTTTTGGGGGGGTCACACCCGGCAGTGCTCAGGGGTTCCTCCTGACTCTATGCTCAGAAATCACTCCTAGCAGGCTCGAAGGATCATATGGGATGCCGGGATTCGATCCACTGTCCTTCCGCATGCAGGGCAAATGCCTTATCTCCATGCTATCTCTCTGGCCCCTATATTATTCTTTTTTTTTTTTTTTTTGGTTTTTGGGTCACACCCGGTGGTGCTCAGGGGTTACTCCTGGCTATCTGCTCAGAAATAGCTCCTGGTAGGCATGGGGGACCATATGGGACGCCAGGATTCGAACCAACCACCTTTGGTCCTGGATCGGCTGCTTGCAAGGCAAACGCCGGTGTGCTATCTCTCCGGGCCCATTATTCTTTAATACCACTTATGAACCTGAATCTCCTTGACCCCTATTTCCCCAACTTTACTTCTCATCTGTCTCTTCTCCCCTACCCCTCCAATGTTTCTAGGAATATCAGAGTTCTAAGAGAACCCTGTGGAGGAAGAGAAATGTTTTCTGAATAAAGGGGGAGAAGACCATAGAGTGTGCTTAAGACTCTAGCAGTAGTCCTCAAACTATGGCCCGCGGGCCAACATACTGTATTTGTATCTGTTTTGTTTCTTCATTGCAAATTAAGATATATGCAGTTGCATAAGAATTCATTCATAAGTTTTGTTTTTACTATAGTCAGACCCTCCAATGATCTGAGGGACAGTGAACTGGCTCCCTGTTTAAAAAGTTTGAGGGCCCCTGCGACAGGCAAGCTAGGTGAAGGGTTCTTTGGGAGATATGAGGTGGGAAGAGATTGGATCTCCAAAGATTTACATAATTCATTTCTTCCTCAGAGCAATGCCTCCCACTGGAATATGTAAGGTCACCCTAGCTAAAACCCTAAACGAAGGTGTTTCTCTAACTTCCTCTCCTTGGTAACCGTACCAGATAATAAAGAGAGGACATTTCTGGCTTTTGGGAGGAGTGCAGAGGCAGCACAGGTAGAGAGGCCAGGAGAGGGGAAAAAAAAAAAACAGTCTGACTCTGATCCTAATTGCTTGATATATTATTTCTCCACAGCTACTCTGCTTCTTCAGAACCATCTGCCTAAGGGATTAGAAATATGGTGGTCTCACCAGTCAGATATTTTTACTTTATAGAAATCAATTTACATTTGTTTTACAATGAAAAAGACCTTTTCCTCAGTGACTGTTTATGTCAAACGTTTCCTGTTGAAATATCTAAAAATAAGCACAAATCATCAGCATTTTTTTTCAAGAACTTTTACATATAGGCTTATAGGCTGTTATTCTTTGGTTTCTCTTCTTTTCAAATACCAAGTTGGAGCAGGAAGGCTAATAGAGGGAAAATACTGTTAGGGCTCTTTATAGCTGCTGAAAAGTAGAATAAGATACTGGCATTGAAAATAATCCCCAACAGGGGCAGGAGTGATGGCACAGCAGTAGGGCATTTGCCTTGCATGTGGCTGACCCAGGACGGACCACAGTTCGATGCCCCAGTGTCCCATATGGTCCTACAAGCCAGGAATGATTTCTGAGCACAGAGCCAGGAGTAACCCTTGAGCATCACCAGGTGTGCCCCCCCCCAAAAAAAAAAGGAAGGAGAAGGAAGGAAGGAAGGAAGGAAGGAAGGAAGGAAGGAAGGAAGGAAGGAAGGAAGGAAGGAAGGAAGGAAGGAAGGGAGGGAGGGAGGGAGGGAGGGAGGGAGGGAGGGAGGGAGGGAGGGAGGGAGGAAGGAAGGAAGGAAGGAAGGAAGGAAGGAAGGAAGGAAGGAAGGAAGGAAGGAAGGAAGGAAGGAAGGAAGGAAGGGAGGGAGGGAGGGAAGGAGGGAGGGAGAAAGGGAGAAAAAGAAAGAAAGAAAGAAAGAAAGAAAGAAAGAAAGAAAGAAAGAAAGAAAGAAAGAAAGAAAGAAAGAAAGAAAGAAAGAAAGAAAGAAAGAAAGAAAGAAAGAAAGAAAGAAAGAAAGAAAGAAAGAAAGAAAGAAAGAAAGAAAGAAAGAAAGAAAGAAGAAAGAAAGAAAGAAAGAAAAAGAAAGAAAGAAAGAAAGAAAAAGAAAGAAGAAAAGAATCCCAAAGAAAAATTTTTGTCACAGATGATACTTAGAGGTGAAACCCTTCCAAATCTGGACTTAGATGCTCTAAGCTCATTTCTCCATTAATAGGATATCTGTAACATATTATACCAAAGGATGGAGATTTTTGCTCCCAAAACTAGAATAGAAAAGGAAGATATGGATCATATAATATTATATAGAATTACATGACATATATTAATTATAATATATAACCATATATTATATATTCCTCAGAATAGATGAGGAAAATGAAGATATAAATCATGGTGTTCTTATAGGTGGCATCATTTTCAGTAATATGTGAAACTTCCTATTCAGGTCAAAATGAAAAGGTATCAACATAAATCCATGCTAGGAATTTTCAGATTAATTTGCAAATAAATCAATTCTGTTCTCATATTCTAAATATCCTTATTTAAATATACCTGGAAATAAATTTTAGATCTCTGATGACTGACATTATTTCCTTGCTGCTGACATTTTAAGTTAAATACATACATAAAATTCTTTGTTCACCTTCAGCAAACAACTCCCATTTGATTTTGTACCTATTATTTGAGTTACTAAAATTCTATGATCATCACTTCCAGATATTTACAACTAACTCTTACACTAAACATATTTTGATTGCCATTGTATTTTGATCTGTTTTGCTGTAATATCCACAAATTATATAAATAACCATTGTGGGAATTTATATTTCATTAAACAGTTCCTTTATCTCACTAAACCACAATGATAAAAACAGAAAATAAGATGCAAGTTTTCTATACTGCCAAAAATGTATATTTACTATTTCCATCAATACAAAATATATAAATAAGTCTAAATATAAAATCCATATTTTAAAATCATAACTCGTACAATACCATGCTTTTATGCAAACCCAACTCTCAATCTATTTTACTTAATTGCCTTAGTTTTCCTTATTGGAAACAATTCAAGTCCCACACACTTTGACATAAAACCTCAGCTTCTAAAGACATAGTTTTAAAATATTAGGCATATAATTATTAGCTATTTATTTTGCTCTCACACCCCTTTCACTAGATGAAATTGCCCCCCCTTCTTTTTTTTTTTTTTACTACTTTTTGGTTCTGTAAATTTCTATTCACATCTTTTCTGGAGAGACCATCTACAGTGAAAAATGTCAAAAAGAAAAAACACTAACTAAAAAATAAAATTAAAACCTAGCTTACCAATATTTTTCCCAACCCCTTACCAACCTTTTAAATGGATAAAATGTCACTAACTGCTTTCCCATAGGGGCTGATAATGCAGCCCACACTTCCTCATATGGTGATGATATGCTACCATAGATGTGCATAGAACCTTTGCTGTTTGAATTTCTTTGAACTGAACTAACATGAACCTAACACACTGGCAGAACCTAAAACTCAAAGACATTTTTTATTAGACAAAGATGTCAAATGATTCAAAAAGGGTTGAGAACCATATGCCTGTGGACTCTGAAATGAATACGGTTGTAACTTTCTTTTGAGGCTTTCTTATCAAGAGACTGTCTGGTCCACCTCTCATCATGAATGTACCCAGAGACCAGAAGCACAGGACTAAGCTTAGGCCTTGGAAAATGACCATTGAGCTCTGCTGGACAGGATGACATCTTCAAACAAGGGAAACAGGAGGGTCCTCCAAGTACATCTCTATTCTGCTTTGTTCACACATAGGATTGACTCGATCGAAAGCGTTAGTGCTGAGACTGTACTTATTACACTTCTGGGGGTGTGGTTATTATTAGAAGCAAAGGCAGTTTCATCCTAATCCTTTTGTGTTGTCATTGACTCCAATAATGTAGAACTTTCCTGAACAGAAGACCTTTGCTTGCCTGCTGAAAAGCACATCTCCTATTGAGTCCAGTGATGCTAATGAGATTTTTAATGAGACGGGCTCTGAATACAAAACACTACAGAGCATAATTAACAAGTGGTTTTGCTTTTAAAGGAGTATTGAAAAGAAATACTTTGATTAGGATTAATGCACATTAGGTGGGCAGACAGTACCACCGTCTGTGATCCCCATTAAGAAAGGGCCAGGGGCAAAAGCCAGCTCCCTGTGTGTGACACCAGGTGGAGAAAATCCACGAAAGTACACTGGCCCAGTGGGGCCCAACTGTGAAAAACTGTGAGTGTGACCTGTCTATGTCTGTCTACTGTCCTCTTGCGTGAAACTCTTGCGAGTGGGGCAAAAAGAGGCTCCAGAAACCTCGCTCGCCCAGACGCCATTTTCAGGGAGGGACTACAGAGCATGAAAACCAGCTAAGCTTTGTAAAAGCCGGCTCCCTGTGTGTGACACCAGGCAGGGAAAATCCGCGAAAGTACACTGGCCCAGTGGGGCCCAACTGTGAAAAACTGTGAGTGTGACCTGTCTATGTCTGTCTACTGTCCTCTTGCGTGAAACTCTTGCGAGTGGGGCAAAAAGAGGCTCCAGAAACCTCGCTCGCCCAGACGCCATTTTCAGGGAGGGACTACAGAGCATGAAAACCAGCTAAGCTTTGTAAAAGCCGGCTCCCTGTGTGTGACACCAGGCAGGGAAAATCCGCGAAAGTACACTGGCCCAGTGGGGCCCAACTGTGAAAAACTGTGAGTGTGACCTGTCTATGTCTGTCTACTGTCCTCTTGCGTGAAACTCTTGCGAGTGGGGCAGAAAGAGGCTCCAGCGGAGCACGGCCGCTCCGCTTCCCTACGCGGCCGTGCACTCTTTCTAAGGAAAGAACTCCATTGCAACAAGAAGGAAAAATCACACTAAGAACGGCGCTATATCACAGAAGCAAACATTTCTCTCCGGACTGTCTTCTCTGTTGCATGCTCGGGCCTAAGATTTGACCCAGTGTGAGGCTTCATCCACGGAGGACTCCCTTCCCTTAGAGGCAAGTCAGCCCATCCAGAAAGGGAGGAGCCAGAGGAGTGCGCTGCCTGTATCATATAGACAATGAATACCACCACAACACGTAGAAA
The DNA here is from genome assembly GCF_024139225.1 of Suncus etruscus. Classification (NCBI taxonomy): domain Eukaryota; kingdom Metazoa; phylum Chordata; class Mammalia; order Eulipotyphla; family Soricidae; genus Suncus; species Suncus etruscus. Next base: position 40,981,626 of record NC_064867.1, on the reverse strand, counting down.
AACCCACAATACAAGTGTGACAATGGGGAAACAACGCAGGCCAGCATCAGACATAGAGAATGAAGATGACAATTCTGAGGACCATATAATGACCAACCAACTAATCAACCTCTCAGATAAGGACTTTAGACTAGCAATATGGAAGATGCTCAACGGACTCCAAGAAACCATGGATCGAGTTGAACAGAACACTAATATGAACCAAGAAAATATGAAGACAGAAATCACAAAACTCCAAACTGAAATAACATGTCAACTAACAGGACTGAAAAAGTCAGTAAACAAAGTGAATGACAAAATGGATAAACTCTGGGACAGGGTATCAGAAGCTGAGAATAGACTTGGTGCTGTGGAAGATGAGATACATAATAATTCCATACAGCAGGAGAGATTGGACAAAAAACTTAAAGCAAATGAGCAGACAATGGAAAAATTGGTCAAAGAATGGGAACAGATGAAAATAGAAGTCTATGATAAGATCAACAGAAACAACTTAAGAATCATTGGAGTCCCAGAGACCCAGGAAGAAAATTTCCAGGAAGAATCAACGGTCAAGAACATCATTAAAGAGAAACTTCCAGAGCTTAAGAATATATGTGATCAAATCCTGCATGCCCGAAGAGTAACAACCAAAAGAGACCCCAGAAAAACCACCCCAAGACATATCCTAGTCACAATGACAAATCCCACAGATAGAGACAGAATTCTGAAAACAGCAAAATCAAAAGGGGAAATCACGTTCAAGCAAGCTTCCCTGAGATTTACAGCAGACCTGTCACCAGAAACACTCAATGCCAGAAAGCAGTGGTGGGATATTGTGACAAGACTGAATGAAATGAATGCTTCACCCAGAATACTATACCCAGCAAAACTCACTTTCCGGTTTGACGGAAGAATACATGGCTTCACAGACAAAAAACAGCTCAGAAACTTCACAGACACAAAACCAGTCTTAAGAGAAAAACTGAAAGACCTAATCTAAGACAAGACTACCCAAAAGACGCACCAAATTTTGAAATAAAGATGGTGTTAAATCCCAGGACAATTCTTTCTCTCAATGTCAATGGACTAAATGCACCAGTTAAGAGACAGAGAGTGGCTAAATGGATCAAAAAACTCAATCCAACCTTCTGCTGCCTACAAGAAACGCACCTGAATAGTCAGAACAAACATAGACTCAAAATAAAAGGCTGGAGAAAAATTATCCAAGCAAACAACACCCATAAAAAAGCTGGAGTGGCCATACTAATATCAGATAATGCAAACTTTATACTCAGGAAGGTTGTAAGGGACAAAGATGGACATTTTATATTAATCAAGGGGTACGTAGAGCAGGAAGAATTCACTCTCCTAAACATATATGCACCGAATGAGGGGCCAGCAAAATATTTAATACAACTGTTGACAAATCTGAAAAATAATATCAACAACACAATAATTGTGGGGGACCTTAACACGGCTTTGTCAACACTGGATAGGTCAACCAGACTGAAACCCAACAAGAATATACTAGACCTGAGGAGAGAAATGGAAGAAAGAGGCTTAGTGGATATATATATAGGACACTCCATCCCCAGAAACCTGGATACACATTCTTCTCCAATGTACATGGGACATTCTCCAGGATAGACTACATGCTGGCACATAAAACATACCTCCATAAGATCAAGAGGATAGAAATTTTGCAGACTACCTTCGCTGACCACAAGGCTCTGAAATTATTTGTGAACTCCAAAGGGACTCAGAAGAAACACTTTAACACCTGGAAGTTAAACAGCCTCATGCTCAATAACCAGTGGGTCCGAGATGAAATCAAGGAGGAAATCAAAAGGTTCCTGGAAACAAATGACAATAAAGACACAAACTATCAGAACTTATGGGACACAGCAAAAGCAGTACTGAGAGGAAAATTTATAGCTTTGCAAGCACACATCAGGAAGGAAGAAGGAGCTTACCTGAGTAGCTTAATGACACAGCTAATAGAACTAGAAAATGCTCAACAAAAGGACCCAAGAATAGGAAGACAGAAGGAAATAACAAAGCTGAGAGCAGAAATCAACGAAGTGGAAACCCAAAAAACAATCCGAAAGATCAACGAAAGCAGAAGTTGGTTCTTTGAAAAAATAAACAAGATTGATAGACCACTGGCAAACCTAACAAAGAAAGAGAGAGAGAGAAACTTGATAACTCGTATCAGGAATGAAAAAGGAGAGATCACTACTGATATGACAGAGATTCAAAGGGTAATCAGAAACTACTTTGAAAAAATCTACGCCACTAAAAATGAGAACCTGGAAGAAATGGATAAATTCTTGGACTCTTATAATCTTCCACGGTTGAAGGAAGAGGATGTAGCATATCTAAACACCCCCATCACCATTGATGAAATTAAAACAGTAATCAAATGTCTGCCGAAAAACAAAAGCCCAGGTCCAGATGGATTCACTAATGAATTCTATCTAACTTTCCAAGAGGAACTACTGCCAATCTTGGCAAGACTCTTTCATGAAATTGAACAAACAGAAACACTTCCAAATAGCTTTTATGAAGCCAACATCACCTTGATACCTAAACCAGACAGAGACGCTACCAAAAAAGAAAATTACAGACCAATATCACTGATGAATGCAGATGCAAAGATCCTCAACAAAATCCTGGCAAATAGGATTCAATGCCTCGTTAAAAAGATCATCCACTACGATCAAGTAGGTTTCATCCCAGGAATGCAAGGCTGGTTTAACATCCATAAATCTATCAACATAATACACAACATCAATAACAAGAAAAATAAAAACCACATGATCATATCAATAGATGCAGAGAAAGCATTTGATAAGGTCCAACACCCATTCTTGATCAAAGCTCTCAGCAAGATGGGAATGGAGGGAACCTTTCTCAATATAGTGAAGGCCATCTACCACAAGCCAGTGGCAAATATTATCCTCAATGGAGAAAAACTGAAAGCCTTCCCTCTAAATTCTGGCACAAGACAAGGCTGTCCTCTCTCACCACTCCTATTCAACATAGCACTGGAAGTACTTGCTAAAGCAATTAGGCAATGAAAGGATATCAAGGGAATCCAGATAGGAAAGGAAGAATTAAAGCTCTCACTGTTTGCAGATGACATGATACTCTACTTAGAAAACCCTAAAGACTATCAAAAAGCTTCTAGAAACAATAAACTCATATAGCAAGGTGGCAGGCTACAAAATTAACACACAAAAATCAATGGCCTTTCTATACACTAATAGTAATAAGGATGAAATGGACATTAAGAAAACAACCCCATTCACAATAGTGCCACACAAACTCAAATATCTGGGAATCAACTTGACTAAATATGTGAAGGACCTATACAAAGAAAACTATAAAACTCTGCTCCAAGAAATAAGAGAGGACACACGGAAATCGAAACGCATACCCTGCTCATGGATTGGCAGGATTAACATCATCAAAATGGCAATACTCCCCAAGGCATTATACAGATTTAATGCCATCCCTCTAAAGATACCCATGACATTCTTCAAAGAAGTGGATCAGACACTTTTGAAATTCATTTGGAACAATAAACACCCTCGAATAGCTAAAGCAATCATTGGGAAAAAGAATATGGGAGGAATTACTTTCCCCAACTTTAAACTGTACTACAAAGCAACAGTTATCAAAACAGCATGGTATTGGAATAAGGATAGGTCCTCAGATCAGTGGAATAGGCTTGAATACTCAGAAAATGTTCCCCAGACATACAACCACCTAATTTTTGATAAAGGAGCAGGAAATCCTAAATGGAGCAGGGAAAGCCTCTTCAACAAGTGGTGTTGGCACAATTGGATAGCCACTTGCAAAAAATTGAACTTAGACCCCCAGCTAACATCATGTACGAAGGTAAAATCCAAATGGATTAAAGACCTCGATATCAGCCCCAAAACCATAAGATATATAGAACAGCACATAGGCAAAACACTCCAGGACATTACAGGCATCTTCAAGGAGGAAACTGCACTCTCCAAGCAAGTGAAAGCAGAGATTAACAGATGGGAATATATTAAGCTGAGAAGCTTCTGCACCTCAAAGGAAATAGTGCCCAGGATACAAGAGCCACCCACTGAGTGGGAGAAACTATTCACCCAATACCCATCAGATAAGGGGCTAATCTCCAAAATATACAAGGCACTGACAGAACTTTACAAGAAAAAAACATCTAACCCCATCAAAAAATGGGGAGAAGAAATGAACAGACACTTTGACAAAGAAGAAATACACATGGCCAAAAGACACATGAAAAAATGTTCCACATCACTAATCATCAGGGAGATGCAAATCAAAACAACAATGAGATACCACCTCACACCCCAGAGAATGGCACACATCACAAAGAATGAGAATAAACAGTGTTGGCGGGGATGTGGAGAGAAAGGAACTCTTAGCCACTGCTGGTGGGAATGCCGTCTAGTTCAACCTTTATGGAAAGCGATATGGAGATTCCTCCAAAAACTGGAAATCGAGCTCCCATATGATCCAGCTATACCACTCCTAGGAATATACCCTAGGAACACAAAAATACAATACAAAAACCCCTTCCTTACACCTATATTCATTGCAGCACTATTTACCATAGCAAGACTCTGGAAACAACCAAGATGCCCTTCAACAGACGAATGGCTAAAGAAACTGTGGTACATATACACAATGGAATATTATGCAGCTGTCAGGAGAGATGAAGTCATGAAATTTTCCTATACATGGATGTACACGGAATCTATTATGCTGAGTGAAATAAGTCAGAGAGAGAGAGAAAAACGCAGAATGGTCTCACTCATCTATGGTTTTAAGAAAAATGAAAGACAACCTTGTAATAATAATTTTCAGACACAAAAGAGAAAAGAGCTGGAAGTTCCAGCTCACCTCAGGAAGCTCACCACAAAGAGTGATGAGTTTAGTTAGATAAATAACTACATTTTGAACTGTCCTAATAATGAGTATGTATGAGGAAAATGGAGAGCCTGTCTAGAGTACAGGCGGGGGTCGGGTGGGGCGAAGGGAGACTTGGGACATTGGTGATGGGAATGTTGCACTGGTGATGGGTGGTGTTCTTTACATGACTGAAACCCAAACACAATCATGTATGTAATTAAGGTGTTTAAATAAATTAAAAAAAAAAAGAAAGGGCCAGGTAGGGCCAAATATAGGACAGTGGATAGGGCACTTGCCTTGCATGCAACCAACAAAGTTCAATATCCCATCAAGCCATATGGTCCTGTGGTACTGCCAGGAATAATTTCTGAGTACAGAGCCAGGAGTAATCCCTGAATACCACCAGGTGTGGACCAAAAGCCAGAAAAAAAGGGGTGTAGGGGGAGCACAGAGGCTTAGAAAGTACCCAGAGCAATAGAGGTCCTGAGTTGAATTTTTGGTATCCCATGTGCACCAAGATAAACCTAATAATCCCAAAGGGGGGCCCCAGCAAGAGGGGACAATTATAAAATAAATTTAAATCCTTTCTAATTCAATTAAAGGTCATTTTTAAAAAACACAGGAGATCAGATTAATAGAGTAGAGTGGGTAGAGTGTTGGCCTTGCACAGGGCCAACCTAGGTTCAATCCCTGGCATCCTATATGGGCCCCCAAACCTGCTAGAAGTGAGTCCTGGATGCAGAGCAGGAAGTGACCCCTAAGCACCACTGGGTGTGGTCCCAAAATTTAAAAAAATATAAAGAAACAGACATGCTGTCATACACCATCATTTAATCAAAAATAGGTGACCGTATATGAAATTTTATTACTTTTCATTTTTATTACTTATCAGATTAGTGTTTTGCCAGTGGAAAAATAAGTCTAAAGAAATTTGGATCATCAATGTCACATTTAATTTTAGTAACAGTTAATTTTGGCAACTTATAAATATGTTCTTTTTTTTTTTTTTTTTTTTACCATGTAACTAAACTGATTTTCTGGACAAATTCTGAAAAGCCAGGCCCCCGGCCATTGAAAGCTTGAGATAAGAAAAAGATGAAAAACTGACTGCTGGGCACTCGCAGATCATTTCTATCAGCCTGCAGACATTCTCTCGTTATTTTAATCTCACACTCTATAAAAATACTCTCAAATCCTTTGCCCAAAAGATTTAAAAAAAATTTTGAACTGAAGGGATAACATGAACTGAATATCTTATCCTGGAAGTACCATCACAGACAGCTTAGAAAGCCAGCAGAGTAGAACAGTTTTCTAAGGGGTCAACAGTACCGCCAATAAAGACTCAGACATAGAAATAGCAGAATCCTCCACAAATATGGGAGTGAGGTTTTCCTCACTGCTCTCCAGATCTATCTTTATAATGTTCTTAAAGTTTCTTCTGAACTTCTGGGGTTCCAAAGTATGATGGGTTAGCAGTGGGGACCTGGTTACCCCCCAGACCTGCCCAAACAGCGTCACAGCCTTAAGCCCAAATAAACATCTGGCTAGGTTGACCAAGGACTACCAAAAGGGACTCTGGGACACCCCCCCCCCCCAGAGCATTGCTAGGGAGCCCCCCAGAAATGTAAAGAAGAACATATTGCAAATGTCTTCCTGGTTCACAATTCCTCAAGAGAGAGATTAATCTATTCCTCTTCTATCTAAAATTCACTGCATTGATTCCCAGGCCTACTTTCCTCTCTGTTCCTTTGCCCTGCAGTTCCTTTTGGCTTCCGGTGCTCTGTTGCTCTTTCCAATTTTGATCCATTCCTGGAGGCCTCTGCAAACAGCCCTTCTCAAGATTGGCTTAATCTTCCCAGCCACAATTAAGATATGTCTGATTGAAGTTTCAGAGCACTTCACCCAAAACTTCCTGTCAATTCAATTATGTGGCTGTCAACTGTGCAAGTGTTTATCTCCCCTTTAAAGTAAAGCAAGAGGATAGCCATGCCTGATAAAATAATTACTTGGTGTCTCCCCGAATGTCCAGGGTTCCTCTACCAGGTCAGCTCCCGAGTTCAGGAAGCTTCCAAGAAGACTGCAAAGAGTTAGTGATGTCCCCTGCGGTGACTGCCCCATGCTTCTCTTCCTCCCTCTCCCCCTACCAGAATATCTGAAATCTCTGCTGGAAACCCATGCACCCCAATTCATGTTCTTCTCTTATGGAGTGAGGGGCAGAGTTGGAACAGTAAAACTATAACTAAAATGATTCTTGATAATTTTTTGTTTGTTTGTTTGTTTTTGTTTTTGGGCCACACCCGGCACTGCTCAGGGGTGACTCCTGGCTGTCTGCTCAGAAATAGCTCCTGGCAGGCACGGGGGACCATATGGGACACCCGGATTCGAACCAACCACCTTGGGTCCTGGATCGGCTGCTTGCAAGGCAAACGCCGCTGTGCTATCTCTCCGGGCCCGACTCTTGATCATTTTAATGACCTTGTTTCAATAATATTCCAAGTATGCCTCAATGCTCTGGTGCTCTGGTAGTTTCTGCACAGACATCACCTTATATATTCCCCTCTAAACCTTTCAAAACAGGACTTAAACTACATTATATGTAGATCCAAATTAAGTGACTTTATCTGTTCTATGTACAATCCCCCCCCAAAGTCTTTATGTAGGTGTCCTCTTGTATTTGAGGGCATATTGAGATGTCTTTCATTAAGGAAAAAGAGATACCATTTTTTTGGGGGGAGGGGGTTGTGGAGAATATGGTTTAAGTCACATCTCATACCTGGGGCCATACTACTGACAGTGTTCATAAAATCATTTATGGTGCCAGGGATCAACCAGTTTCCTATATGTAAGGTATGTTGGGTTACACCTTATTTCACGCAAAACAAAGATCATCCCTGGTTTCTTTGTATCTGGCTGTTTACAACTTGGTTTCACACCAAACAAAGATTGTCTTATATGTCAACCTGGGTGGGACAGGCTCAGGATAGCTACTCACTTTGGGGTGCTTTCTATACTCTATAAAAATGGTAGTTCTCCATACTAGGTAGAAGATGGTCAGGCTACAAGTGTTTCACCCTCAGCCTGGTTTGAATTCTTTCTTGTGTGACCTTGATTCAGACTTGTTTATCTGGGCTTAGAGATACGGTGCGTGGGGTGATATTTTTTTTACAAGGTGCATGCCACTCCACCATAGCCGTTTCTGTGCCCTTCACATAAGGGGGTATACAACTGGAAGACAAACTCCACCTGTGTGCCACACAAAATCTTCACCAACAGCCCTGATTACTCATACTTGCATCTCTAGAAAGCGGTATTTGTCATATAAGCCCTGGCTCCTGAAACAGGTTTTTAAATGCGCAACCACAATCCAAAATCTACTCTGAGCTCAATGCCACAGAAAGTCTGTGTTGCTATGACTCTAGGGTGGGTTCAGTATGAGCCATCCTCTAGGAAATTGTGCCAAACATCCAAAGCATAGGGATGCCTCACTGTGTTAGAAGAAAAAAATGGCATGAACCCGGGCTCAAGATCTTCTCTCCCCTTGGAAAACTCAGTAAAAACATGCTGATCTAATAGGATAGGTAAGACTCTGCTATCTGAGAGGTGGGGTGAGGAAGGAACTGAAGAGGTGAAGGGGCACATGCATAATGACACCTTCTTGCTCCTCCTTTAAGAGTCCCAATGCAGAGTGAGGAGAAGGTAAGCCCACATGGGAAAGAGAGGCCTGCCCCTGCCCCAAGGAACTAGCAAATAAAAGTGCCTTGAACTGAGTTAAACCAAAATAGTGTGTGGGGCCTTGAGATTTCTGCTTTCCCCATGAAAGTTTCTTTTTTGCTAAACTGCTGAAAATTGCTTCTTATCTTCTGTAGACTCCCTGATGGAGACCATCAGGGCCAGATGGCTGAGATGTCCCATGTGGGTGTAAGGATATGAGATAGGTAAAATATCTAATATCATGGGATCAGGCTGCCTGAAATTTGTTGTTGTTGTTGTTTTGGGGTCATACCCAGCAATGTGTAGGGGGTTACTCATGACTCTGCACTCAGATGTAGCTCCAGAAGGCTCGGGGAACCATATGGGATGCCGGGATTCAAACCGGTGTCTGTCCTGTGTTGGCCACATGCCAGCAAACGTCCTACTGCTGTGCTATTGCTCCTGTCCCATGGCTGCCTCAATTTTAATATTAAGCAGGACCCAATGAAATAAAAGAGGTATTGTTTGAAATGTGACCAATAGGAAAGAAACTAACTTGAATAACATATATTTATATGTTTATGTATTATTTATGTATTATTTTCATGGATGTATATTATTATATCATGTTATTATATTTATATTATGTATCATATATTATATTAAATAGATTTTATATGTGTTGTATTCATATATATCTCTATTTATAAATAGATATCTCTTTATTTTAGCACCATGATCACAAACATTATTGAAGTTAGATTTCAGTCTTTAAAAAGAAAAACAAAAACAAACAACAAACATCCCCTTTACAAAAGAGTTCAACCTCATTGGTCTCAAAGTCTCAAAATCTCAAAATCTCTTTATTTTAGCACCATGATCACAAACATGACTGGAGTTGGATTTCAGTCTTTAAAAAAAAAACAAAAAACAAACAACAAACATCCCCTTTACAAAAGAGTTCAACCGTCATTGGTCTCAAAGTCTCAATATCTCAAAATCCCAAAATCCCAAAGCCTGGGCCTACTACAACGCCCACCAGGCATTGCGACCAAGAACTACAACTCCCGTCCGGCACTGCGGCCAAAGCGCCACAACTCCCGCCATGCACTGCGGCTGCAGAACTACAACTCCCGTCGGGCACCGCGGCCGCGGCCACCGGACCCAGCGGGCTCAACTAGGCTGGGGAAGAATGTCCGCCATGGCCGTCGGGAAGCGGCCTCCGGAGGCGACGCCGTCCGACGCGGGACCCGAGGCGCCGGCCCAGCAGCGAGACCTGGCGCGCGGCCTGGAGAACCTGCCCGTGAGCGTGTGGCCGCCCGGAGCGGAGCCGGAGCCCTTCCAGGTAGCGGCTTCCGGGATGGAACCGGAAGAAGCGGTGCCCCGAGGGGGCGGGGCTTCCGCCCAGAAGGGTTTCTGATTGGGCGGGGCTGTCTTGGGGCGGGGCTAGTATGGGGGCGGGGCCAGGTGGTTCTGGTAGGTGAGATGCTCTTAAAATACATATTAAAATTGAAATAAAATAGAATAAAATCCAGAGCTGCTGACCTCTCCCCCTTAATAACATAAAAATAAAAGTCTATTGCTGCTGACCTCTCCCCCTTAATAACATAAAATAATCAAATAAATAAAATATAAAATGATAAAACACACCAAAAAATTAAGCAAATCAATAAAAGTCAAATAAAATAATAGAATATGAAATAAAATCATAACGCGAATGAAATAATAAAATAAAAAGGAGATGATGAGTAAAATAAAATAAAAAGTATAAAACAAAATAATAAAATGCATAAAAATGAAATAATAAAATCAATAAAAATGAAATAAAATCATAACATAAATAAAACAAAATATCAAATAAGATCATTGATAAAATAAAATAATAAATACAGTGAAATGAAATAATAAGTACAATAAAATATAATTAAATCATAACATAAATAAAATAATAAATACAGTGAAATAAAATAATAAATGTAATAAGATAAAATCATAACATAGCATAAATCAAATAAAATAATTAAATTAATAAGATAAAATAATAGTGAAATAAATACAATGAAATACAATAAAATCATGGGGCCAGAGAGATAGCATGCATGCACAATGAAGGTGGTTCGAATCCCCCGTGCCTGCCAGGGGTGATTTCTGATCATAGAGCCAGGAGGAACCCCTGAGCGCTGCCAGGTGTGACCCCAAAACCAAAAATATCAAATAAAATAAAATAAAATAAATAAGTAAAAAATAAAATTTAAAATTCAATAAAAATAAAATAAGATATAAAAACATCTGTACAAGGGATTAGAGTCCAGTGCACAGATGTGGACCTTTTCCGATTAATCCTCCTGGCCTTAACTGTGTATTCCTCTCCTGCCTTGAAGACAGAACCCCAGGGGGTCCTTGTTAGGGTAAACGGAGTTAGCCTGACTTTGCTTCCCTTTTTGTTAGCTCTATTCCAAGAATTCACGGGGGAATTGCAGGTGGTTGCAGGGGAAATCCAGGGCAGGTCTTAGACTCATGGGCCTGCTATTGGGTCTCAGCATAGCATCATGATCTAAGGTGTCCTCCCTAGAGTCCCATTTCATTGAAGTCTCCCTCGGGCTGTGAGTTCTTGAGCAAGTGTAAATCAAAGCCTTAGAATGCGCCCCCACTCCCCAGTTAAAATAATAGGGCGACATCCTCACTGTGTCTCAACTACCTTGGGAATCACTGTCAGGTACAGTTACTTGTACAGTAACTTGTATAATTACTTACTTAAAAGTAAATCCTTCTTTGCTGTTACTACATTAAAGCCCTTCTTGCTGATTTTCCCATCCCCTAACTTTGGCCTGCATATTGCAATGAGGTTGTAAGAGGAAAATGGGGCAGGGAGAGAAAGCAGACAGACAAGGATGTTGGTGTGAAGAGATTTGGAAAGACACCTGGCCATCTTACAACTCCCCAGAATTTGAGTGTCTTCCTCTGCAAAGCAGAAATCAAATCCCTTCCCTGGTGTGCCCTGCTCACAGCCATTACCAATTTGGAATGTGCCATCTATCCTATCTGTCTTCCGAGGAATACTCAGTAGGGATCAAATCAGACACCACCTTCAAGGTAAGTTTTCCACCAGGAAAGCAGGATATTTAATGTCAGAAGTAGTTACTGTCTGGCACTCAGGCAAACACTGCCAAATGCCTGGCCCAAACACCTATCTCTCTTTACTCAACAATTGTGTGCTCAGACGATGCCAGGCACCCATCTAAGCAAGGCAGAGCCAAAGTAAGTGAGGCAGAGAAGATGAAATCATGAAAGAATGGGGGTAGGGAGGCAGGAGCAATAGAAACCTCAATTCTTGTGTGACAGCTATGAACATAAGTGGAAGCAAGAGCCGGGTTTCATTCCCCCAGCTTTCTAGCTGCCTGGCTTATATGCAGCTCTGGGAAGGTTGCATTTGCAGAAAAATGAGAAAAATCCTCCCTCGAGCACTTCCAGTCCTACCAAGAAGATAAATATTAAAGTGGAACATTTAAGTGACAAGTTTAAGATGCCTTCAGACAGTTGGCCTCTATATATTCAGGAAACACAAAACCAGTTTTATAAAAAGGTCAGAACAGTTTGCCTGTGCCAAAACCCTGCCACACGTAAGGCACAAGAGATTCAAGGTAAATATAACTTTGCCTTTGGGTACTCTGTGAAAAAGCAAAAAGAACATTCAGCCTTTCAGCTTGGGAAGAAGCATACCATGGTGCCATCCTTCCTAAAACATCAAGTAAAAAACCCAGCTTCAAACATCCTTTTTTTAAAAAAAATTCTGTCTTGACCTTGATGAGAATAATTTGGCTCGCAGTTCTCTAAAAGCTGCTTGGAGCAAAAAACAAACTTCATGGGGGCCAGAGGCCAAGTGCCAAGATTCTTGTAGCTGGTGTTTCAAAACAGCCAAAAAAGGAATGAAGATTTTTCACCACACTTGCTTAATACCCCCAATCAGCATCTCTGAGCTTTCAAGCCCATACTGGTATATGGCCCCTGCTCCTCTGTGTCTGGTGTTCTGACCTAGAAGGTAACGGAGAAAAGTCTGAAGCTCTCATATACCATGAGGAGCAGCTGCCAACTCACCCCCCACTTCCTGAGCTCCCTGCCCTTTGCCTGCTGTAGATGTACCTCGCCCTAGCTCTTTCCATTCTACATACCCCATGATCACACAGATTTGCGGAGGACTTAGGGACTTGAGAACTGACACTCAGTTTTGAGTTCTTGGGGGCAGCCATGGTTTATGAAAGATCTCTTGAGTTTCTGTCAAAAGCCTTGGTCTTTTCACCAGGAATCTGGCATCTGCACTATTGTTTTGTGATGATCGTTTAGAGCATGGCCCAAGAGCTTTGCCATATAGCTGGAAAAAAGCAAAGAAAGTCCCCACAGTGAAAGGTGGCCCAGCCCAAGTGTCCACTTACCTGAGCTATTATTGTTTTGGGGCCCAGCAATGCAGGACTAGATGAAAGCAGTGCTGAGGCCTGAGAAGTGATGGGCCATACCCATGCAATCCTGCTATTTCCCAGAGTTTCTCTTGAGACCAGTTGAACCTGGGCATTTCAACTTAAGGAATCTTTCTTTTTCTGTTTTTGGGCCACACCTGGTGGTGCTCAGAGGTTACTCCTGGCTTTGTGCTCAGGAATAACCCCTGGCAAGCTCGGGAGACTATATGGGATGCCGGGAATAGCACCCAGGTCTGTTCTGGCTTGGCCACATGCAAGGCAAATGCCCTTCTGCTGTGCTATCACTCCAGCCCTCAAGGAATCTTTTTTTTTTTTTTTTTGGGGGGGGGAGGAGGTGGTTTGGGTTTTTGGGTTACACCCAGCAGCGCTCAGGGGTTACTCCTGACTCTATGCTCAGAAATCGCCCGTCAGGCTCGGGGGACCATATGGGATGCCAGGATTCGAACCACCGTCCTTTTGCATGCAAGGCAAACACCTTACCTCCATGCTATCTCTCCGGCCCAAGGAATCATTTTGAATACTTTAGCCTGAGTAAGAAACTTTGAATACTTATCTAGTAGCCTCTACAGTAAAGGTTTATATGTGTGTTTTCCTTTTTCTCATTCACAGAAACCTTAGCGACACCTTTCAGTGAGATTAATATGCCATAAATATATGACTTTGTTTTGGCTTTTTTGTTATTGTTGATGTTGTTTGTTTTGGGGCCACACCCAGCAGCGCTCGGGTTACTCCTGGTTCTACGCTCAAAAAATCGCTCCTGGGAGGCTCGGGGGACCATATGGGATGCTGGGATTCGAACCACCGTCCTTCTGCATTCAAGGCAAACACCCTACCTCCATGCTATCTCTTCAGCCCCTCTTTCCCTTATGCTTCTAGGACTGTGGTTTGCTATGTTGTCCATGCAGATGTGGGTGTGTCTGACACAGCTGACAGTGTCCTCTCTCCACAGTACTCTCCAGACCATGTGGCTGGGCCCGGCACCCTCACCGACCCTGCCCAGATCACATTCCCGGGCTGTCGCTGCCTCCACATGCCTTGTGGCCCCAAGACCTGCTCCTGCTTACATGGGGGTGTTGACAACTACAACTCGGACCAGTGTCTCCAAGCCCTTGAAACAGCCACCACTGCATGGTCCACACCTGTATTCGAGTGCAACGCACTGTGCCCCTGTGCTGAGGATTGCAGGAACAGGGTGGTGCAGCGGGGGCCCTGGGCTCACCTACAGGTGTTCAAGACACAGTTGAAGGGCTGGGGGCTCCGTACCCTGGAGCCCATCCCCCGGGGGCGCTTCGTGTGTGAATACGCAGGTGAAGTGCTGGGGGTCTCGGAAGCCCAGCATAGGATGCAGACTCAGTCTCCAGGCAGTTGCAACTACATCCTGGCAGTCCGGGAACACGTCCAGGGTGGGCAGGTCCTGGAGACCTTCGTGGACCCCACACGTGTCGGGAATATGGGGAGGTTCCTCAACCACTCCTGCGAGCCCAACCTGGTGATGGTGCCTGTCCGTGTGGACTCCATGGTGCCCAGGCTGGCACTGTTTGCAGCCAGAGACATCCTGCCAGAGGAAGAGCTTTCCTACGATTATTCAGGCAGGTTCTTGAACCAATGGAAGCAAGAAGGCCCGGAGCCACAGCAGGAGGGGTTGTTGTTGCGGAGACCATGTTACTGCGGGGCTCCCTCCTGTGCCACTGTCCTTCCCTATGATGACTCCCTGTGTAGGCCCTCGAGAGAGCCCCCTAATACTTAGGTGGGCATGGGACAGCCGTGTGGCATGGGCCAACCATTCCAGACCCTCTTGCAAGCAGCCTCAACCTCCAGGGAGCCATCTTGGTGTGACTCATGTGTGGGAGACAGTCTAGCGCAGTTGGGCTGCTCGAGGACAACTCGGGCACAGGCAGGGATGCCAGACCTTCATCTCTCATCTGCAGGGCGTACCTGCTAATATACCCTACCTGGTTCCAAGTAGTCACTCGCTTTGGGGACTAAGCAGAGATGGTGCGTCCTGAGATTGATCCTTCTCCCAGCTGGCTGGAGTCTTCTCATACTGGCCAAGACTGGGGTGTCCTTAGCCTCTATATATGCCAGATCTGCATTATTTTAATTTTAAAGTATTTATATTAGGGGCTGGAGCAATAGCACAGTGGTGTTTTGCCTTGCGTGCTGCCAACCCAAGACGGATGGTGGTTCGATTCCCGTCATCCCATATGGCAGCGTTTTTCAACCACTGTGCCGCGTTTTTGTGCCGTGAGATATTGTCTGGTGTGCCATGGGAAAAATTCTTATTTCATCCAAAACCTGGCTTCGGCATGATTGTAGATTATAGTCTATTTGGACTATAAAAACTAAAGACAGAGAGAGGCTGAGAGCTGTTGACGAAGTGTATCTTTCTTTGATTCCAGCCAGAATATAAGCTTTGTGATCAAACAGGCCCAAGTTTCGCACTGAGTAAGTCAACAGAAATATAAACAATGATAAAATACTATAAAATAATTTCTTTTTATTTGATTTCTATTCAAGAGAACTGCTTTATATAGTCAATATAGGCACAGAGTTAAATTTTTTAAACATTTTCTAATGGTGGTGTGCCTCATGATTTTTTTTCTTTTTAGTTTTTTCGGGCCACACCCATTTGATGCTCAGGGGTTATTCCTGGCTAAGCACTCAGAAATTGCCCCTGGCTTGGGGGGACCATATGGGACGCCGGGGGGATTGAACCGCGGTCCTTCCTTGGCTAGCGTTTGCAAGGCAGACACCTTACCTCTAGCGCCACCTCGCCGGACCCCTTTTTTTTTTTTTCATGAAAAAAGTGTGCCTTTGCACAAGAAGGTTGAAAAACACTACCATATGGCCCCCAAGCCTGCCAGGAGTGACTTCTGAGCGCAGAGCCAGGAGGAACCCCTGAGCACTGTCGGGTGTAACACAAAAACCATAAGAACCAAACAAACCATTTTGGAACTAGTGACATCATACATGGGTAGAAGGGGGGTCCTGGAACCTCTTTTTAGACTAGAATAAACTAACTTCTTTAGCTTGTGGATTGTGTGCATGTATCTTACAAACAACGCTCCAGAACCACAGAGGATTGAATCTACTGTTACAGGAAGAGGTAACACAGAAGCTTCCACCCCTAGATAAGGGTTTGGTTTTGCTTTTTATTTTTCACGGTGAGGGCAGCAACCTTAGCACCAGGCCCCATGAAGAGACAACTGTTGTGGTTCAGGATCCCCAAAAAGGGCACAGTCCCCTGGAGGCCCAGTAGGAGGGAGGTTACTGCAGATTATAGGCAGTTGGCTTGGAAACTTAAGTGCATTCCATGGCCTGAGGCTGCATCACAACAGCAAAAGCAGGTTGATGAAGCAAGTATGACCCCGGAGAGTGACCCTGAACCCCAATTCAGACACTGCCTGGCTATTTACAGGCTCCTAAGGTGGAAACCACCACACATCTACAAGCTCACTGGACTTGGGGAGAGGATGAGCTGGACCCGGACAGGCCATCTCAGCACTCAGCAGTTATTTATTTATTTATTTATTTTTGGTTTTGGGGTCACACTCGGCAACGCTCAGGGGTTACTGCTAGCTCTGTGCTCAGAAATCACTCCTGGGCCTGCTCGGGGGACCATATGGAATGCAGGGATTCGAACCACCATCCTTCTGCGTGCAAGGCAGATGCCTACCTCTGAGCCCAGCACTCAGCAGATTAAAGCAGCCCCATGCACCATTACAGCAATGAGGACCCCAGATTCATTCCGTATAAACGCCTGTATAAACAGCCAAGACAGAGGAAGGAATACATGGATATGTGGAACTCTGTTAGGGTTTTAAATTGTTTTTGAAGCAAAAATGGAAGATAACAAAAATCTTCAATGAGGAATGCTTTGTTTAAATAATGCAGCTATTTTATTTTGTTGTTTTACGGGGCCACACCCAGAGGTGCTCAGGAGTTACTCCTGGCTCTGTGCTCAGAAACCGCTCCTGGCAGGCTTGGGAACCCTATGAGATGCTGGGACTCAAACCCAGCTCCATCCCAGATCAGCCGCGTGCAAAGCGAACACCCTACCGCTGTGCTATTTCTCTGGCCTAATGCAGTTATTTTAAAGAGCCAGACCTACATAGTACAAGTTGTGTTACGGTATGATTCCTATCTTTAGTGTCTGGAACTACTAAGTGATTTTTGGTGTAATTCTGGATTTCGGAATTGCAACCAGGCCATAGAGACCTAAAATCACTTTTGTTTCACAGGAGCCAATGCGTGCCACATGCTCCTTCTGTATGCATCAACTCTTGGCATCGATAAGGCTGGTTAAAGCAAGGCCTGGAGAGACAGAACATTACAAGGGGTGCCATGCTTGACATCAGACAGTATGAAACCGATGACGTTTAGCTTGACTCTGACAAAATCGATCATTTAATTCAGGAAAAAAAATGGCAAAGATAATCCTGTTCTAGATAAAAGCAAACAGAAATTCAAGAAATAATCAGAGTGAAAAGATTTAAGTTCTCATGAGAGTTTCCTCAAAGGCCAGCTTCTCCATCTCCTCTTCTGAGAAAGCTACAGAACCTGGGATGTAGCTCAATGGCCCGGGGGAGGGTCTGGGTCCTATCCCCCCCACATCCCCTGAATCAAAGAAAGGGAGGAAGGAGATGAGAAAATGGCGTATCAATTAGCAACGCAATGACTCCAAAACTGTAGGCTCTGGACAAAGACTTCTGTTAAGCCCCGTCTTCCCAGCATCCCACCAGCTGGACTGTTGGTACAAATCTGTCCATCCCTATAGGTTACAAAGGCCAGAATCAATCTTGCCACTAGAGGGGGGCAGGACACAGGAAATGCAGGACTGAGCACAAGAGGTACCCTAAAAATCTAGAAGCAAATAGTTTCGTTAGTAATACATAATTATATATTGGAATCCATCCTTCCCCCATGTCCATGAGAGGTCGCCCCCTGTCCAACTGAACTGGGCACTCAGGAATGTTCTGGAACCCAGGTGGAGGTGGGCTGGAGCTACACTAAACTGCTTGAGAAACTGCCCAGACATGGGCAGCAGCAGAGTCCAGTGGCTGAGTGCCCAGGAACCAGAAACCGACCGCCTCCTCAGGCTCCAATGACAAGCTTATCACTTTGGACGCTTCCCGGCTCTGCCTCACCATGATCTCGTCCATTATCCAACTATTCTCATGGCTTTGAGCCTGGCACCAGTGAGCTGATAAAGCCTCCTTTTGATCTTCTCCGTTTCCTGAGTGTGTGAGTATTTGCAGCCTGCCTCCCACCTTTCCTGGAAGTGAGATAAAGAACGGGGCGCCTTCGTGGGAATGGGAATGCTGCATGAAGGACATAAGGCACTCACTTGGGGGGCGAGGTGTGCGACAAACGTGTTTTGCCAGAATGTGTGTTGACCTCAGACATGCGTTCCAAGTCTGGGAGGGATGAAAAGCAGCGCAAGGCTTCCAGGCAAATCTGATGACCCGAGCCCCAGCCAGCCACTTCAATTCTTGTTCCAGAAACTTAAGTTTCAAAACACAAAGCAGATATAGGCCCCAGGACTTGCCCAGAGCCACAGATCCAGCATGTGGTGTCGGGACAAGAATTTGAAACTGGTTGCTATGTCCATACATACCACTGACCAGACACCTCAGCCCCATTTCTCCTCGAGTCTTGCTGCTCTTTGATCCAGCCACCATACTGGGTTTCAGTATGTGATTATGTATTTACTGATGCAATTATTTCTTACAGCGCCACAACACCAGTTCAAACAGTACAGTGAGGGAAAGGAAGGCATTGGAGCAAGACATTGGGGAAACTGAGTCCAGGCTCTGAGTGCATCCTGGAAAGAGGAGCCCCAAATAATCAACTGTCCACTGCAGCATACTCAGACCAGTGTTTTTAGGCCCTTTCCATGGAAGTTAGAGCAATAGTACAGTGTGTATAGGGATTGTCTTGCACACGGCCAATCCGAGTTCTCTCCTGATATGACACCATTCCTTGAGCCCTCTCAGGAGAAAGCCCTGGGTGCAGAGCCAGATTCAAGTCCTGTACATTTCTGGGGTGGCCCCAAACAAAAGCAACCTTTTCCCACTCATCAGCTTCTAACTTTATAATGCTCCTATGGTCCTGATTTGTCTTAACTAATTGGCCCTTACTTCTATGGCTCTCACTTGAGAAGGGCCCCATGAGAAGTGCTGACCTAGAATGTGGCCTAAAGCATCAGGTATTGCCAGGCTATCATGTTGAGAGAGATGTCCTAGAGGACAAAGCAAGCCAATAACCGGACAGGACCCAGAGCATGAAGGAAAGGGGGCACTGCCCAATGACCCTGAACTTTGCTCCCTGCCCACAATCCCTGTGCCAGGGCAGGGCCCCAGATAACCCAAGGTGGGAAACCAGAGTTCTGGCCTGGTCTGAGATGGCCAAGAGCAGAAGTTTCCAAGCTTGGCTGAATAACACCCTCTCTGGAAAAATATCTCTCAGTGACCCCCCCCCACACATACACACACACACACACACACACACACACACACACACACACACACACACATCTGGAAACTTAGCTTTAGGGAAAAAAAAGAGAAAGCACCTTCTATGGCCTGCCTGAAGATGCACTCAAGATCACAAACAGACATATACTCACATATGCAAACACACACACACACACACACACACCATGGTCCAGGGCCTTTCTCGGGCAGTGGAGGTGCTCTAGGAAATGCTGGTCTGGACTTTGAGCCTGGAATTGCGTGCAGTTATCTGAGCAGATGGCACGGGCAGGAGAATGCAGCTGGCACTCAGAATTTCCTAAGCAAATGTTTCTCAACAGCATGCAGATGAGTGTGGGGTTCCCTACTGGCTCTCCCAACCCACAGCCGCCTTCCCCACACATGCACAGGGGGGGTGCAGGGACTCTGGGTTCAACAAAGCTCCAGCACTAGGCTAGCAGGCATGGTGTTCATGACCTGAGTGACTGCCCCTTCCCCTGGACACAGTGGAAGCAGCTGCAGGTAGTTGTGTTAGGAGGCGCCAATGAATGAATGTCTGCAATGGGCCAGTTTGGCTCCTGTACAGCTCCTGCTTAGTTCCTGGCACTGCCTATCATGGGGGGCCTGAACCAACATCCTCCCAAGGGTCATGTATATCCCAGGTACCCAGAGATAGGCCTGGTCTCTCTTTGCCAACGAGGCCAGAGAGACGACAGTGGCTCAGGTGTTGGATCCCAGACAAGTGCCTTTTTCAGGCCCAGAATGGAAGGCTCGGGGGTTAGGGGACCCTGCCAGGTCCCCTGAAAATAAATGAACCATTGGGAGAGAACAATGCTGTTTCAGAAATGAAACCCTCAAGACCACCCCGGCAGTCACCAAAATTTTTCATCACCCACGGCCCAGGCTTATCTCCGAGCATGGCGCCGCTCACCTTCCTGCATCAGATGCCAAGCGCCTCACATTACCCGGCCAAGCCCACACATGGGGAGCAGAGAGGAAGATCAAAGGCAGGGTTTGTCCAAGCAGCAGCACAGACTGGCCCAGGAAGAGCAACCTTAGCAGTCCACAAAGATGGGACTGATTCTGAGATCCTGGTAGCTCCTCAAAGACAGACTCTGGGCTCGGTGACCCAAGTGGGGTTGGTCAGGTCCTTCCAGAACCCTGGAGCTCAGAGAAGAACTAACACCCCATTTCCATGGTTCCTCCTTTGGTCCCATGCAGTCATTCTATGGCCACCTGGAAATATGAGCAGTTTGAGCAGGCGCCATGGACAGAGGATTTTAAGCCACTTAGGATGAAGGGCCACACAGCAGGCAACACTTCGGAGGATGGGATTGGGCACCCCACCACAGCTACCAAGTGATACCCCTGAACAAAGAGCAGTAGTCAACTCTCCTTAGAGCCTCAAGACAGCAGAGATGCTACCAGAAAGGGGCAGAGGGAAGCCAAGTCTTCATTAGAGGGATACTGGCTCCCAACAGTTCATGATTCTTAGGAGCTCTGGAAAGTATTAAGCCTGGTCACTACCCTTTTCCCCTATCCCATCCCAACAGAATATCCAGAACATTTGGACACTTAGGAAAGATGGTGGGACCTACCTCCCACAAGGTCCATCACACACAGCCTTGAAATCAGCTCTGACTGCCCTGGGTTCAGGACCAGAGCAGATCTAAGACACACACACACACCCTGGACCCAAGAGAAGGACCCCTGAACATTTATATATACAAACACACATAGACAATCATACAGACAGATACAACCTAGACCCCAGAGAAGGCTTCAGGAACATACAAACACTTGCACACACAAATATATATGCATATATTGTAAACTCACAACATATATATACATACAACATGCTTACACATATTCAACCCAGGCCCAAGAAGAGCCCCTGAATACATATATAAGCACAAACACACACACACACACACACACATTCTGCCCTGGCGCAGGTATATGGATTCGATCATCTGTTCTGCTTCAGTGAATGACAGATGCATTTTAATATCAAGATAAAGTCCAAAAGGTCAACAGGTAGACCCAGAAGGACAGGGAAAAAGTGGACAGACAGCCCACTGCCAAGTGCAGACTGGAGTATTTTGGAACCATCTCTTCACAAAGTCATCTGGACTTTTGGAAAGCAACCCTGAACCCAAGGGATCTACGAGGGGCTAGTATCAGTGGCTGTCAGCCCTCTGGCACCTCCCAAATGGACTAAGCTCCCGGACATCCACACACAGGAGTGGCCCCAGGACAGATCCTGGAGGGTTTGGAGGTGAACTTGGTGGCAAAGAGCTGGACGGCAGTTAGTGTTTTCCATGATAAAAGTGTTGGCTGGAGGCCAGAGAGATAGCATGGAGGCAGGGCATTTGCCTTGCATGCAGAAGCACGGTGGTTCGAATCCCAGCATTCCATATGGTCCCCCGCGCCTGCCAGGAGCGATTTCTGAGTGTAGAGCCAGGAGGAACCCCTGAGTGCTGCTGGGTGTGACCCAAAAACAAACAAACAAAAAAGTGTTGGCTTCCAGAACCAGCCTTGTTTGGGTCACCAAGTTCCTTCAGGAGTAGATGGCTTCCCTAAGTTCCACTTCTGTTGCTTCCACTCTCTAAAGGAAGTTTATCAGAAGGCCCGATGAGAGGCCGCCCTCAGCATGGATGGCTGATCAGACTTCCCTGATAGTGAGGGCAATATTTCGCAAGCTTAGTTGCAGACATTAATTTGGCCTAACTATGAATTTCCCTTCTGCTGTACTAAGTATGTATATATTTGAGCATTTACTTCCAAATATCAGGATGAATACAGGCAAATAGAGCCTTGATTAAATTTCTCTTTACCTGGAAAACTCAACACCAAGATATACATAAAAACAACTTTTTTGTTTTGTTTTGTTTTGTTTTGGGGCCACACTTAGCGGAGCTCAGGGGTTACTCCTGGCCCTGCACTCAGAAATCACTCCTGGCAAGCTCTGGGGACCATATGGAATGGAGCAAATCAAACCAGAGTCCATCCTGGGTCAGCCACTTGCAAGGTAAATACCCTACTGCTTTGCTATCTCTCCAGCTCCCATAAAAACAACTTTAACCTCAGGGTCTTTTTAAAAGCCTTGTAGCTGTAAGCAGACTGCTCTGTCAGATAAAAGGAATGTTTGGTTTTGGGACTCTGAGTGACTTGCTAAGGAGTTTTTTTACCTGGGATATAACATCCAAAGTTTGGCTCAGAAGTAGCAATGGGTTGTTAAGAACGCTTTTCCCAGGTATAGATTTGCATCTCTTTCAAATAAGTTTGTCTCTTTTATTGCCCCTTCCAAACACAGTTTCTTAGTCTGACTTCAGGAAGTCAGTTGTCTTTGAAAGCCCTAAATGTAAAAACCCTGTTCCCTCAAGTAAAAAGGAATCTTGATAGGAAAATCTAGTTTCTTGCTAAATTATTTAATCTATATCAGAATTGACCTACCTCAGAATTGGCCTGGCCAGAGAGAAACAACTTTGTATTTTTTTGGGGGGGCTTTTGGCTTTTGGGTCACACCTGGCCGTGTTCAGGAGTTACTCCTGGCTCTATGCTCAGAAATCGCTCCTAGCAGGCTCAGGGGACCATATGGGATGCCAGGATTCAAACCACCATCCTTCTGCATGCAAGGCAAACGCCCTACCTTCATGCTATCTCTCTGGCCTGAGGAGCAACTTTGAGATGTTCAAAATCCTTCCCTTTTGATCCTCTGGGCTCTTAACTGAAATGTCTTAATTCATAGGGTCTGCAAAACACCTAGAGGCAGGTGAATTGATTTTGAAGATCAAGCAGTGTATACTGATAAAGTTTCTGTTAACAAGAGAGATAGATTTTACTTCGCAAAGAAACAAATGCAAGCCTTTTGTTTTTTTAACACACCATAAAAAAAAAACTGTGACTGGCAAAAATCCTGCATATATACCCGTGATTTTTTGTTTAATAAACCAGAATGCTTTTCTCCCGCACAACTGCATATGGCTCCTGCTATTCATAATTCACCGACGCCGCGAACACACTTTGCTGAGAGAATTCCGAGACATTCTCTAACATCACTGGACCAAGGCAGCCATGGAACATTTCCTCCAGGGACCCCGAGTTTTGCAGAAAGGGAGGCTTCTGGGGGGTGATCAAAGGCATCAGTGCAGGGCTGATGAGTGCAGGTTTAAAAAACAGGAAAGGCAGAGTTGGTTCTGACCACCTACGCGTTCGAGATCTCTAGCCATCCAAGAAATGCAGCCCATGGCAGCTGGAACATGGGGGTCATTGTAGGGGCCATCCCCAGCCACAGTAAGAAACTGGGCCTGAAAGCATAGCTCTGCTCTGCTTAGGACCCAGAAAGGTTAGGGGGGCCTTCAGGGCTACAGCAATGCTGAGGGACCAAGCCATACCTAGAGACTTGTCCTACCTGTCCCCCTAAGCCTTGAACTGTCTTTCGGTCCAACATGCAATGAAGGGCCTCAAGTCTAGGACTAGCCAAGATCTCCTCTGAAATGCTTTGCTGCTGCTAAAATCGCAATTCCAAAGACAAAACCCAAACACACCCCCAAAATATTGATGCTACGGCATATTAATCAGCAAGAGAAAAATTCAAAACATACACATGAAAAACCCACCCACATGAGAATGTCCTCTTTGGAAGGCAGCAAGGGGAGCAGGGCTGAGGCTTCCATAGCATCGTGCCCGCATGGCCCCTTCAATTGCTCAAGTGTCACCTGGCGTGGTTTTGCCTGGAATTAGTCGAGGAAAATAAGTCTAGGAGCATTTTATGTCCACAAAGGGACATTGCAACGGGCATGGGTAATACTAGGCTGTGTGGGCCCTTGAGTCACAAGTTCTCACATTGGGGGATTATTGCACTCAGCAGAGGCTGAGTGAGTCCATAGGGACAAGTGGACTGATCTTTCCAACAATCAACCTGACCTAGAGAGATCCTTGGTGTGCGTGCAGTGAGCAGAATGCAGGCCACAGGGACCTCGTTCGAGGCCATCACCATAAAACTACAAGTAGAGGATGGAGGAAGCAGCTGTGGGGATTGTGGGTCTAGCACCCTGGCCACACCTATTCTCCAGGGGTGCTATCAGTGAGAGTCTCAGTAGGATGGCCTGGCTTTAGGGAACACGGATCCCACCAGCCCCCATAGACTGACTTTACCAGCTTGTCCAACAGAGAGAGGCCCACGCTTACCATCACGTCCTTCAAAGACAGTGGTGTGGAGAGAAGAAGAGGAGGCAAGGAGTGCGGCGAGATCATATTTATTGGCCGTTGTGCATGATTCACAGCCCCTCTCCCCCCGCAGACTCTGTCCCGTTCCTCATCCCTCTGCCCATCAAGGATTAAAGCCATTTCATACACATTTCCTTCCATGGAAGACTTTGGGAAAGGGGCGAAGGAGAGCTAAGACCAGCCCCTCGGAACCAAAGGCACTTAATGCTAAAAGCTAAAGCAGAACTCCCACCCCCAAGGGCCCCATGCCAAGGGTCACGGGGCTCAGCCCTGGACCCCTGCCTGCACGGGGCTTGCCATGACGATGCCGAGACACTCATCTCCTTGGGAAAACAAAGTGCAGTATGAATATAAAGGCTTGTCACTTCCTGAAAAGAAGACCTACGACTTGGACATGATTTGTATCACACATGGGAAAAATAGCTAAAAAATAATCTCTCATAAATCCTCACTATAAAATCACAATAGAATCTGCTCTTTTCTTAAACCTGGAGCTGGGCTGGAGAAAGCCTATGCCGAGGGGATAGTCCATGGTCCCTGCCCACTGCCATACGTAAGGTCACAGAGACCCACGAGGTCATGTGGGGCCCAGGTGTGACCCCAGTGACAGAACCTAAAGCCTGGCACACACACCCCACCCCCCTAACTCCCCATAAAAGACTCAGAAGCAATCTTGGCCATGATCTCCCAAGAGAACACCTTACGGACACATATGTTGACCCAGGACAGCCATAGGGGCCACAACAGCCATTTCTCTGGCGCGGGTAGGTGAGGACCTCCTCCCAGCTGGTCCAGCGAGGGGAGGACAGCCGGAGCAGGGCTCTGGGCATCCTGTGAGGGACTCAGCTTGAGGTGGGCAGGTAATCAGCCGCACAGCGGAAACCCAGGTTCGAGGCGGAGCTGTCGGGTGTGTTCTGACTTCGAGCCGCACAGCGATACCTATAGCAGTAGGACTGTGAAAGACAGAGAGAGAGAGAGAGAGAGAGAGAGAGAGAGAGAGAGAGAGAGAGAGAGAGAGAGAGAGAGAGAGAGAGAGAGAGAGAGAGAGGGAGAGAGAGAGAAAGAGAGAGAGAGAGAGACGGGTGAGTGCTTTGGGTAGCTTTCTGAAGTACATTGGTAAATTCTACCACAACTGCAGCACCGACTAGGGTGTATCAACCAGATCTTCCGTGCCACAGGGCAGGTACATCAGGCACTTCTTTCCCCAGTTCCCTCGCTCCTCTGCGTCCTGACAACCCCACCTGTAAGGAAAGCACTGAGGTCTGGACCATGAAAGTCAAATCTGCATAAGGGCCACCATCTTGGGGATCTTGATGCCCCACCTGAGGTCTTGGCTCCTTCCTGCAAAAGCCCCCTGTGGTCTTGCACCCTCATTGGCCCAGCTCTGTGGTATGATCCTTCCTGCACCAATGAGCGGGACCCCTCCAGGGAGGGGACACCCCACTGACATTAGGAGCACAGACAGGGGTTGGACTGGTGCACGTGGAAATCCTGCTGTGCCAAGCCAAAGGGCAGAGCTATTTACCCTTTGGCAAGGCCCTCGGAGGTGCCGGGCTATTCACAGAATTAATGTCAACATGCTTCCTCTCATCTTGGCAAATAAAAGGCAAAGCACAAGACCGGTGGAAGGCCATGAAACTCTCACTTCATAATGAACAGAAATGTGAATTTGAGGAAGCAAGGGCCATGACTCCCATTTCTTTCTTTTTTTTTGGGGGGGGGGGGGTCATACCAGGCAGTGCTCAGGGATTACTTCTGGCTCTATGCCCAGAAATCGCTCCTGGCAGGCTCAGGGGACCATATGGGATGCTGGGATTTGAACCACCGTCCTTCTGCATGAAAGGCAAACGCCTTACCTGCATGCTATCTCTCCGGCCCCTATGACTCCCATTTCTAATGCAATGTTTTACTGTTTTCCTTTATCAAGGCCTTTTATTATCCATTAGTGCCTTGGAAATGGCCTCTCTATGAGAGAGCAGGAGCGAGTTTCGCCTCCGTGACAACAGAAAGGCTCTTATTTTCCTGGATCACAGAGGATTAAGTCCAGAGACTGCAAAGAAATAAGCCAAGAAGCAGGTCTCAGTACAAGTCAGGAGTTGGGACATGAGGCTCCACCAGAGGAGAGAATTCTGGTCCTCTCTGTCACCCGGTGGGCACTTCCAGGCAGTAAAGACTTGACAAGTGGTTGGCGTTCAATCCAGCACTGAACCTCTCCTAGAGCATGCCACAGATGAGTACATGGCCTGATTAGGATCGTCCTCATTGCCTCATTGTTCTTTTTCTCTACTTTTAGCACCAGAAGCGGTTATTAATGATCTCTAGCTGTGAGTGGTTGGAATGTGGGTCATTTTATTAATTAAGAACAGAGGTAGTAAAAGGACCCGTTTTAGTCGAGTTCATCAGAATAGTTAATTAGTACGTGAGATTGATCTCACCAGAGATCTGAGCACTCGACCTCGGACTCTGAACGATCCATTTAAAACAAAGACCCCCA
>NC_064867.1:40886848-40951848 GCF_024139225.1 Suncus etruscus | reverse complement strand
AAATCATACAACAAGGAAAAAAAAGTGATTTTCAAAGAATAAGTGTGACGCTGGGGGAAAATATGAAATGTTAAAGCAGACAAGCTCATATCTACGGCAGTGGGATAGGTAAGTGTTCAGACTTGCAAAATGACAAATTCTATTTTCTCCATTCATTTCTTGGGGGGGGGGTGAAAAAGTCTATCCTTAATCCTTACAGAGCAAATGGATTCCCAAATAATGACAATGTCGTATGTGAAAAACACTAGAGCTGGCAGCCACAGCTTGAGACAAGGCTCAATTGTGAGAGACACCCCGTTTGTCACTGATGTCTGATTCCTCACAATGTGACTCAGGTATTGTAGAAAGAGTTTAAAATATAAAGCCACACTGGGCTGAGTAAAGATTTCTGGGTATAAAAGCATTTAATGGACTGGGCTGCACTGGGGCAGTAATTTTAACTTAAGGTTAAAATGCAGCAGACTTGATTGGCATGCAGCTAACCCAAGTTCCAGATGGTCTCCCAAGCCCACCTGCGGTCATCTTTGAACACAGAGCAGGAGTAAACCATGAGCAAAGCAGGGTATGCAACCTCCCAAGAAGAAAGAAATGGGGTGTGGGACTCAGAGCTTCATCTGTGCAAAAGCACAACCCCAACCACAGAACTTTATCCTGGGCCAACACTAAGAACTTGAAAAATAGCTTTGTTCACGTCGTATTAGGAATGCGTGTAAAAAACCATGATAGACCCATGATATTCACAGTGGATGCTGTGAAACTTCCACCTAAATCACTGAGCTGTAAGAAACACAGAAGATATACCTACAAGCACGCATGTACTTCTGATCTTAAATAAAAGGTATGGTCCCCCCCCCAATCTTTACATGCTCTGGTCATCTTGAAAGCTTGAAAGTCCCAAGACCCGTGCACACTCCAAAAAACTTGACTCAGAAAAAACAGATGGAAACCCCACCGCTGGTGTTCTTTACAGATTCCACATTATTCTGACAGACAATAAAGTGTAAAAATCACCATTACAGGATGGCGCCAACCATCATCGAACACCCGGGTGTTTCTAAATTGCTGTCAGTCTTGAGTTGTCTGGGTCCAGTGAATAAGCATGCAAGCTTCTTGCAGAAACAATCTGCAAAAGGCCATCTTTGCAAAGGGATGAACAACAAAACTTGGCGAGGCTGGAAGACTATCAGATTTGAAGAAAAAGGAAAGAAAGGAGAAATTTCCTTTCCAAAGCCTTTCTGAAGGTGGCTGATGAACACGAATTCACTCCAGCTCTGCCAAGTCAGTCATTCATAGCATCAAGAACATCCCCCAAGAGAAATACACTCCCTGGGAAGTATGCATTGGGTCCCACAGTGGGATGTCTCCACACAGCCAATACCTGCTGCCACTTACAGTCTTTATCTTCCCCTTTACAGAAAAGTAGGGTTTTACAGGGCTTCCCAACAATCAAAGCTCTTCTTCAGACTTACCTGCTGGAAATGGTGTGTGTGTGTGTGTAAATGCTATATTTCCTTCCATACATGGAAAGTTGGTCTAGAGCAAAAGTTGCTGCAAGAAGTAATCTAAACAAATATGAGAGTGAAATATGCATCGCCAAGTAGCAATCTGCAATATGTTATCAAGGAGAGAGAGAGGGGGGGGGGGAGCAGAGAGATAACACAGCAGTAAGGCATATGTCTTACATGGGCCAACCCGAGAGAGACCGGGTTCGATTCCTGGCATCCCATATGGTCCCCGAGCTTGCCAAGAGCGATTTCTGAGCACAGAGCTAGGAGTAACCCCTGAACATCACCGGGTGTGGCACAAAACCAATCAATTAATAAATAAACTTTTAAAATATTTTCAAAAAAAAAAGAGAGGAGAAAGAGGAGAGAGAGAGAAGAAAAGAAAGAGAAAGTAAGAAAGAGTACCTGAGAGGAAAAAAGGGAGAAAGTGAGAGAAAGAGAGAGATGTCTGCAAGACTGCAGGGTTTTTTTTTTTTTTGGGGGGGGGTTGGGTCACACCTGGCAGCACTCAGGGGTAACTCCTGGTGCTCAGAAAATCGCCCCTGGCAGGCACGGGGGACCATATGGGATGCCAGGATTTGAACCACCATCCTTCTGCATGAAAGGCAAACACCTTACCTCCATACTATCTCTCCAGCCCCTTAGACTGCAGTTTTTATTGAGTACAGACACCACTCCCGTGCAAGGGAGTAAGAATAGAAGGCCTATCCTGAGCAAGTCCTGCCTAGGTTTACTTGCTACGTGCTAAGTTAGGGAAATTTGCTTTGTGTAAAACCAAGTTGTAAACAAACAGATACAAAGAAACCAGGGATGATCTTTGTTTTGAGTGGAACCAAATTATAAATTGTAAATTAACATACATATGATGTTGCATATGCTCTTCCGGTCTTACCTGCTGGAAAAGGCACATCTGTGTTCATTTATGTATGTCTGATATAAATAGAGAGAGACACAGGCATATATATCTCTACACTTCAGCTCATGAAATAGCAAAAGTTTCCTGAGCAGACATCACAGATGGCGGGTGGTCTAAACAGACTACCCACAATTGTCTTCTGGACCAGTCTGCCTGTGGATGCCTCAGCCCACACCTGAGCTGACGATCCTTCTCCGTTCTTGCTTTAGGGGAACAGGCAGGGAGCAGCAGGAAGGGCTGGACCGAGTGTCCATGCCACTGCCATCGAGGGCCAGAACAGTACAAGCAAGGGTCGGGAGAATACAGAGCTGGAGCAGAGTGGGACCTGCTTACCTTGTGGCACATGTAAGAGCCGCCTTTCTTCACTCGGTCTTTCCCAGAAGGGGGTCCTTTCTGTGGACGAAAAGGAGCTTAGAGCAGAATAGCAACATCCCTCAACCGGCAGCAGAGAGGGTTAGGGTGGCCCGAGCACCCTACATGGCTGCCCTCTTAACCCGCACCCAGAGATCTCCCCTGATGCCCCCTTCTCGGGAGCCAGCGCCAGGTCCACTGCAAGGCATGTGGCCAGGCCTGTCACACACACACATACCTGGGCCAAGCCTGGCCTGGCTGGTTTCTGCCCTGTACATGCCTCTCCAAAGGCCAAACCACAGGCATCATCTGACCTGGTTTTCTACATCCACAGTCTTAAAGAGGGACTGAAGAGATAACAAAGCAGGTAGGACATTTGCCTTGCACATTGACTTGGATTTGATCCCTTACATCCCATATCATTCCCCCAAGTTCACCAGGAGTAAGTCTTTTTTTCTTTTTTCTTTTTTTTGGTTTTTTGGTGGGTCACACCCGGCAGCACTCAGGGGTTCCGCCTGGCTCTATGCTCAGAAATCGCTCCGGGCAGGCACAGGGGACCATATAGGATGCCGGGATTCGAATCACTGACCTTCTGCATGCAAGGCAAATGCCCTGCTTTCATTCTATCTTTTGGGCCCCAGGACTGATTCTTGAGTATAGAACCAAGAGTAACCCCTGAGCATCACTGAGTGTGTCACAAAACCCAACAACAACAAAAAAGAACAAAGTCCCCAAGAATCTGCGAGGGGATCAGCAGTTGATGTGGAGGGAGGCAGGTTTGTCCATCCCAATAAAGGTCTTGTGCAGGGCGACTCGGGCCCAGCACCAAATGTGAGACCCCAGCGCCAAAGCACCTGGGCCTGAAGCACGGAAGAGACTTCCCAGAGTTTGTGACAATCTCAAATGCAGCCAGATCTGCCTGGCTCCTCAGAGTGGGGGACATGATGGAATCAGAATAATTTTCCCAAGACTTCAGTGGAACTGTGGGAAAATGCATTATTTCACATATGCTACTGAGACACGGGAAAACGCGTGCATCATATCAGACACGGAAAAATCATATCACATAGATATGTCATATCACGTCATATCACACACGTGTTTCTGAGATGTGGAGAACGTAGTTATCAAACATACTGATGAGATGGCGGGGAAACGCATGCATCAAATCACACGTGCTGATGAAATGTGAGGAAATGAAGGCATCATTTCACACGCATGACGAGCTACGGGGAAATCCAAAATTCATGAATCTAGAGAGCTCCTGCTGTGAAAAGCAGGTACCTGGCTTGCAAGAAGAAATCACTGCCACTGCCGCCTCCCACCCAGATCTCCCTGTCTCACCAATCTCTCCCTTCTGGGGGCCATGTTGGCCACTGCATATGGGCAGTCTCTGTCCCAGCCACCTTCTATTCTCTGTGCTTCATCCTGACTGCTCCAGGGACCTCATATGATACCCCAAAATGGGCCCTTCAGTGGCAATCTCACAAATGCCTTGGGTTTTTCTGTCTTGTACATGGCAGAGTCTCCATCTCCTACCTGTTATAGACTGGTTAAGAACAGAATCCATTTTCTGGGGCCAGAGAGATAGCACAGCAGTAGGGCATTTGCCTTACATGCGGCCAAACCATGACAAATGGTGGTTTGATCCCCAGCATCCCATATGGTCCCCTGAGCCTGCCAGGAGTGATTTCTGAGCACAGAACTAGGAGTAACCCCTGAGTGCCGCAGTGTGATCCAAAATTTTTTTAAAAAATCCACTTTCTGCAGCTAGTCAACAATCGACACTGGCAGTTGTGGATACTACCACTATGAATGTGGGCACAAAAGTCCCTTCAACAGCGAGTACTTCACTGGGGCCTCTCCTCAGACGCAGGACCATCATGTCCATGTCCTAGTCTTAAAACTCTGGGGAGCCACTTGGCCTTTTCACTGGCATTGGAACTAACTGAGGCTTCAACCAACAAAACACAAGTGTTGCAGCTTTCTCACAACTTCAAGTACAACTACTGTCTAATTTCTTTTTAACTACAAGGCCTGATACTGGGTAACCGGGGCCTTCGGGTGACAGAGGGGAAGCAAAGGGGCACAAAGGTGGCAAAGCAAAGGTGACAGCGGGGAGCTTTAAGATGGTTTCCACCCAGCATGCCCAAGGGCACAAGTGGCTCCAATGTTGAAGCACAGACTCCAGCAATGATGAAGAGAAATTGCTTTTCCCACATGAGGCCATGTGGAACGCAGGCATCTCTGTGCTCAACGCAAGTCAACCCATTCACAGACAGAACTAGAAAGAAAACAGGAAGTGTGAAGTTTCAGCCACAAACATTCTCATCGTCCACTCAGATGCTTCCTCTCACCTCTCATGGGGGTTTGCTGGCTCCTGACTTAGGAGACAATGTCAGCATTAGAGTGACATTCTGGTGCCTGACAAGGACAAGGGCACAGAGAAGGACAAGGACCTCCCAGTCTGCTGACCCACCAGGCTCAGTCTCAAGCATTGAGGAATTGTTGTGTTGCACTCCTAAGCAAGAGTGCAATATGGCAGTCCAGGACAGAGATATTCAGGTCACCCGCGTCACGAGTCACACGGCAGGAAGGTTCGTTTCTGACCCCCACAGTCCACCCTCAGAAAAACAGTAGTCACGGCCATGTGCAAGATGTCTCACTAAAGCTCCACTCTGGATTGTGTCTGCAGAGAATGACGTGATACCTGTTAAAACAACACCGAAACACACACAAACGCGAGCATGCAGGAACACACATACATCTACGCACACCAAATGCATGGACATCATCTAAAGTGAAAACACATATATGGGGCCAGAGAGATAGCGTGGAGGTTACAGCGTTTGCCTTGCATGCAGAAGGACGAAGGTTCAAATCCCAGCATCCCATACGGTGTCCCAAGCCTGTCAGGAGCAATTTCTGAACATAGAGCCAGGAGTAACTCCTGAGCACTGCTGGGTGTGACCCAAAAACCAAAATAAAAAAAAAACCAAAACATATATTCACTCATGTGTAGACATGCCCTCATATGCACTCGTGCTCCCTTCTACCAGGAAAGCCTCCACCGGCCCTCACTCTGCATGGTCCAATGACTTGGCTCTCTCAGGACCAAGCAGTGGGTCAGTTTCTGCCAGCTGCCTCTGCCCTCCAAAGCAGCCCAATAAATCACCTGCTAATGATTAACTCTCATTCCCCAGAAGGTCCGGAAGAAGCTGCCCCTCCCAGGAGAGTCTGTGCACACGGAACACTGACCTCGCCAGCTCCCCAAAGCAAGTACCTGTTTCCCCCAGCTCCCCAATGGAGCACCCTTTCTGAGCCAGCCTTAAAGATAACCTGAGAACCATAGAGCAAGAGAGACATGCGGCAAATGCGTGTGACTCAGTTCCTAAGTGCCTGGTGTCGGCTCCAACCAGCCTTGCCTGCAAGAAAGCCTGATATGGGACCTTAGCGCTGGGCATGCCGCAAAAGCTACTCTAGAAATCAGCCTGCAGAACCAGCCAGCTCCTTGCTGCCTGGGATGGCACAGCATAGTCGAGAGAGCAGGAATCAAAGGCCAAGAGAAGATCCCAAAGCTATTGCGTGCAGCAGAGGTGGAGAGAGACACTGAGTTTCTCAAGAGCTCAGACGCTTCATTTGACCCACCAAAGCGGGTCTTCATGTCTAGATTATTCGCACAAGCAGCCGAAGGTCATTCTGGAAAGATATAGCCAACAAGTTGGTACCATATTCTTTTTTTTTTTTTTTTTTTTTGGGGTCACACCCGGTGGTGCTCAGGGGTCACTCCTGGCTGTCTGCTCAGAAATAGCTCCTGGCAGGCACGGGGGACCATATGGGACACCGGGATTTGAACCACCACCTTTGGTCCTGGATCGGCTGCTTGCAGGGCAAACCCCGCTGTGCTATCTCTCCAGGCCCACCATATTCTTAAAGACGACTTGAGGCTTAGAGAGACCATTCCTGCCTTCCACCCTCTAAAGAGCTTATTGAAGAATTCACTTTCTCACTCCCATTTGCGCCTTTCCAAAGTGTGAAGGTTAAAATGAAGAGCCTAGGTGCTGTCTAGTTGGTGCGAGGGCGAATGAGATCTCTCGCCTCTCTTGGAGATGTGTGCTTTGCCAGAGAAAGGATCAAGAGCTGGGAAACGCACCCTCGCTCCAAGCTATTCACACAAAGGAAAAAATGCAATGTCCATGTTTTGTTTGGACTGCACTCAGCAATGCTCAGGGCTTAGTCCTAGCTTTGTACTCAGGTATCCATCTTGGTGCTACACCAGGGAACATACGGGATGCTGACAACCCAACCCAAATTGGCCATGTGCAAGTTGAATACCTACCAGCTCCGGTTCTAAAACAATATCCTTTTTTTGGTTTGGTTTGGTTTAGGGCTACACCTGACAATCTGGCGATGCTCAAGGGTTACTCCTGGCTCTGTACTCAGGAATCACTCCTGGTGATGCTTTGGAGACCTTGTGGATGCCAGGGATTGAACCTGGGGTGGCCATGCACAAAGAAGCAAAAAAAAAAAAAAGGATGCTGTGTAGTTTCTGGCCCTACACAGCATCCTATTTTTTTTTTGATTTTGAAAAACTTATTGTTTATTTTGTTTATAAGCATCCTTTTTTTTTTTTTTTTTTTTGGTTTTTGGTTTTTGGGTCACACCCAGCAGTGCTCAGAGGTTACTCCTGACTCTACGCTCAGAAATCGCCCCCAGCAGGCTCGGGGGGCCATATGGGATGCCGGGATTCAAACCACCGTCCTTCTGCATGCAAGGCAAATGCCTTACCTCCATGCTATCTCTCCAGTCCCCAGGCCGGAGACATAGCACAGCAGTAAAGAGTTTGCCCTGCATGCGGCCAACCTGGGATGGACCCGGCTCGGTTCCTGGCATCCCATATGGTCCCCCAGCCTACCAGGGATGATTTCTGAGTACAGCACCAGGAGTGACCGACCCCTGAGCACTGCTGGGTGTGGCCCCAAAACCAATCAATCAATCAAGTTTTAAAATAAATAAATCAACTATGTACACACACACAGAATCTGAGCAGCATGTGCTGCAGGTGGGTTGAGGCACGGCAGTGACCCAGCCTGGCAAAACGAGGCCCAGTTGAGGCGCCTGAGCTAGGAATTCAGGGAGCCTGCACTGCATCCAGGCTCAACAGGTACTCACTGAAACAGGCCAGGTCCTTTCTCCAGATCATGCCCAAAAAGTAATGAACTCATGACTCGAGTCCATGAAGTGGTGGCTGAGATATGCCTTCCAGCCACACCCTTTAGCAGACATCAATTGAACTACCATGAAAGAGCCTCAGCTGGGCACTGGAGAGCAGAATGAAAGAGGGGAGAATAACCGGCATAGGATGCCAGGTTTCCCTGCCCCACCCCACCCCTGGCAGCACAGTAAACACCATCACACCACCTGGTGGGCAGCCGAGAGCCAGAGAGCAGCATTTGGTAGAAGACTCACCGGATTCCGGGCCTCGGTTGCCAAGTGATGCACAGACCACCAGTCTGCTGTCCACTCCCAGGCGTTGCCCACCATGTTGTAGAGGCCATAACTGTTGGGTGGGAAGGCATCCACCTGCAGTGAGCCCAGGATAAAAACCCTGTTAGGCACACTCATGTGAAAGTGTCATGTGCGCAAGCAGCTGTGGGCTCCAGCAGGACATAGAGACAGATATATGCATGCCAGGGCCGGAAAGACAGCATAGTGGTAGGGTGTTGGCTTTGCAAGTGGCCAAGCCAGGAGGGACTCAGTTCGATTCCTGGTGTCCATATGGTCCCCCAGCCTGCCAGGGGCAATTTCTGTGTACAGAGCCAGGAGTGGCCCCTGAGCACTGCCGAGTGTGGCCCCAACACCAACCAATCAATCAATAAAGTTTAAAAAAGAACATGCAACTCAACGATGGAGAGGCCATCAGTCATGTGTCTAAGCTACGCAGGTTGATTTGATGTGATGAAATGCCAGGGGTAGGCTCTTATTTCTTTTGGGTTTTGGGTCACACCCAGCAGTGCTCAGGGGTTACTCCTGCCTCTGGGCTCAGAAATCGCTCCTGGCAGGCTCAGGGGACCATATGGGATGCCGGGATTCGAACCATCGTCCTTCTGCACGCCCTACCTCCATGCTATCTCTCCAGCCCCAGGCTCTTATTTCAATCTTAACAACTGCCTGGTCTCCCTGTTATTCCCCACATCATCTGGACCCCCAGTCCTGGCCACTACACTGAAGGGACATGTACATATAAATAAATGGGGTGAAGTGCTGCGGTATCTCACCTGGTTGCAATATGGCGCTGCTGATATGCTTAAGGCAGAGCCCACAGCAGCTGCATCTTGCCCCAAAGCAGGGGCGTTGGTCCCCAGAGCAGAGAGGGGCAAAGTTCTAATCCGAGTGGGCAAGGGTTCGAACCCACCACTCATCCCACCGGCCATGGCCCAGTACTTACAGGCGCCGTCCCTCGGAAGCCATCCTCGCCGCTGTTGGTCACTGGGAAGTCGCCCTGCCAAAGGTTGGCATAGTGCTGGCCCCTGGGCAGCAATTTATTACCCCATGGGAAGAGCCTGGAAAAAAAAAACTCAGATGGTCACGGCCCTAGAGAAGGGGGGAACAGATCCAGGCCCAGGGGGTCCCACAGACCCAAATGAACAAAGCCCTGCACATACCTGTCAAATTCAGTCCCACAGACACCCTAGGCGTACAGTGCCAAGAGAGGTTCTATCTAAGAGAAGGGACCCCTAGAAGCAAGGAGCAGATAGTACCCCCAACTTCCTCAGGCATAGCTTGAACTGTTTCAGATACAGCTCTTGCTTTAGGAGCCTTCCCAAAAGATGGGTCCCTGATGGGGTTCTCTGGCTCCCAGAAGTAGGGGAGGTCCCAGCCTATGGGGCTTCGTTCCAGGGTGCCCTGAGATGTGCCGCCCTCGGAATCTGGGGCGCCCCTACCTCTGCTCCAGGCCCCCTCGACAGCCATATTCCCACTCGGCCTCTGTGGGCAGCCTCTTGCCTGCCCATGCGCAGTAAGCCACGGCGTCGTTCCAGGATACATGGAGGACGGGGTGGTTTGACCTAGAGAGGACAGATGGCAAGAGGTCAGGGGATGGGCAAGGGGCCACCAACACCCTCGTCCAATTCAGGAGCCCAAGTAGGTGACTTGACACCCAGGAGCCCCAGATAAATCAGACACTCTGAGAACCAGATTTAGAACACTCCCACCACACACAACGCATGCTCTCATGTGATATAGTAGACAAAGAAAGGCATCTCACCCTCAAAGAAGGGGTGGCTTTCTGCCAGAAAGGAGGGGTCCCAGGATCTAAAGTTGCCATTTCACAACGACACATGAAGCAGAGCAGGGACACAAAGGCACAGCCTGGAATCCATACTCAAAACCCATTACCTAGATCCAAACACCTCAACCCAGTGCTGGATTCCCGAACCTGGTTCTGAATCCCCAACCCAGCCCCATCGTCTCCCCACCCCTGAACTTCCAAACCTAGCTCAAACAGAACTCCAGACCCAATTCCAGAACTCCCAAACTGGCCCCAGACCACCATTCCCAGCCCCTGGCCCCCTCACCTCTCACCACTCCCAGAGAATTCCTATATCAACATCCAGTTTTGGGCCTCCTACACCCAGCTCTGCCCCCACTCATCCCCCTCCTTTCATCAGCCCTAGCCCAGAGTCACCCCAAAGGCCACTAGCTTCATAGTGCTCCAAGCACAGCTGAGTTTCGAGTTCCACTCAGCCTGAGTCTCCTAGAGAGATGTGGAGAGAGGGAATGGGAAGGTCACAGGGATGTTAGGACATGCACACAGATAAAGGTGTCTCTCTCTTCCTTCCCTGTATCCAAAGGACATACCCCAGTGATCTCCGACTGTCCTAGGACCCTCAGCAACGACCCTGGGGCCATACCTGCTCCTATGTCCCTTCAGGACAGGAGCAGTAGAGCTGTGCCCAAGAGACCTGAAAGTGGACCCTGAAAGTGGCTGTGTCCCAGACAATGAGGTCAGCACTAGGAGACACTCCAAGAAATCGGGCCACTCGTGCCCCTAGAGGCCCCCGCCTACCCAGCTGCTCCATTTCTGCACCAGTACCCGGGAGACACGCTGACCGACTTGCTGTGCCTTTTCCAAGCGTGTCATTCTTCCAAGTGTGTCATCTGCTGTGGGGAGCTGGGGTGGCCTACAGATCTTCCATGGCCAGATCGCCAGCTGACCTGCACCAGGCTATGATCAGGGACTATCCACAGGGCCCAGGTCTAAGGGAATCAATCCAATGCTAATGGCCTCATGCTGCAGAACCAGACCACATTCTACTAAGAATATGACCTAATATGGCCTGGGGTTGCTTCCTGCCACTCTCAGAGGTACAGAAACCCAATGAGGATGAGGTATGGTGGTCTGGGGCCAGGTTAGGGGATCTGGGGTTGGGTATGGAGTCCAGCTTGGGAGTTTTAGGGCTTGTTTTAGAGGTCCAGAGGTGGGGGAATCTGGAGCTGGGTTGGGGATTCAGAGCCAGAGCTGGGTTCAAGTGTTTGGGTCTAGATAACAAGCTCCAACTTCAGGCACCCAGGGAGGCACCCATCAAGCTCACCTGTATGACAGTTCGCCTGTCTGGGAGCTTAAGTGTATGGAGACACACCTGGAAGGCAGCTCACCTGCATAGATGGCAGCACACTGTACAAGAACTCACCTGTGGAGCAGTGTTGAGTCAGGCCCCTCGGGGTGCCGCCAGCTGGCTCCTTTCACGGGTAACCACCAGGGAGCTGCTGCAACCTCAAAGGAACCAGAGAGGCTGAGGTCAGCTCTGTGGGACAGGGACGGACGTGGCGCAACCCTGCCTGCGATTCCCACAGACCTAGATGCGAACGCCTCTGTGATGGGAATATTCTGGACAAGAGGCATCTTCTCCTCCCAGGTGTGTTCCTCACTGACATAGGCCCTGTCTGATCTCTGAGTGACCTGTCCCAGGGCCTCTTCTGCAACTCAGGAGTTGACTGGTGACCACTACCTAGGCCCTGGAGGCCTCGCAGGCTGAAATGTTACAGTTACTACGAGGTCCAGAGTCCGTCAATATTCATGGGCAAATGGCCCTGAGGGGCAGCCTGGGTTCAAGGCTTCTCAATGACATAGACCCCATCACATCATCTATGACAGGGCAAATGGCCCTGAGAGGCAGCCTGGGTTCAAGGCTTCTCAATGACATGACCCCATCACATCATCTATGACATGTAAGGTCCATCATGTCAGCTGTGTCATGGGGTTCCTGTCACTTCATCCATGATGGGGGGATCCATCACCTCGTCTGTGATGAGGGGACGCCATGAGGACACTCCAATGACTTTATGCCATGGAGACCCACCTTTCCTCCTCAGAGGGGCTATTCGGGGCTAGGCAGTGCCAGTTCCTCTGTGCCAGTGGTAATGAAGGAAGCAGCAGAAAACTAGCCATCGCCAACCATGCCTGGGCTCTCCTGGTACAGACAGTAGCAATGCATACCTTGGGGCAGCATGGGGGACACCAATGATGGGCACTGCACCCAGAAGTCACCTGTGGGACAGAGTCCATGGAAGCAGGAGCCAAACAGGCCAGAGACACCCATGATACTAAGCTTCTGTCCCCAGACCTAGTGACTTCTGGGTTATGCCTCACACGAGGCCATGGGCTCCCTCACCCCCAGGAATTTCTGCTCCTTAAATTCCCTGCACACACAGCTTGCAAAGGTTCCCCAGAGCTGAGCAGGGAGCAAGGGCAGTGCCTCCCCTCCTGCATGCTGGGCATTCCTCAGTAGCATCAAATAAATACCGTGATTTATTTCCCTGCTCTGCTGCTAATGGTACTTGGGGAGTTTCCCATGTGGGGATCCTAGGAACGGAGCTGCTTCTGGAATGTTGTTAACAACGAGAGTTCTGGGAATGTGCAGTTCTGTCAGCTGCTCAGCTGAGCAGAAGACAACCAGACACCCGCATCTGAGCGGATGCCACCAAGTCCCTTGCTGACTCTAAGGTTCTCTTCCAGCAGACAGTGCCAGGGGCTCCTGCCTTCACTCCGTCCCTCTGACGCTGGGGTGTTTGCTGGGCCTCCCTCTACCTGAAGCTCTCACCCTGGATGTGCCCAGGTACCCTCGCTAGCACTTAAAATAGTTGCTATGTAACATCAAGTTTTCCTGTTGGGGCCACACTTGGAAGTCTCAGGGGGGTCTCCTGGGAACTGATCAGGGGTTAGTAATGCTCTGCAGACCTCCACAGGCCAGGCCATAACCCGTCTCCTGAGCCATCTATCTAGCCTGTGTTGACCCTCTTAAATGATTGGGCAAGGTAATCCCTCATATGTAGAGCAAGCTGTCTACCACATTCCAGTTGAAACCATCATTATCTATTTTT
Organism: Suncus etruscus; assembly: GCF_024139225.1. Taxonomy (NCBI): domain Eukaryota; kingdom Metazoa; phylum Chordata; class Mammalia; order Eulipotyphla; family Soricidae; genus Suncus; species Suncus etruscus. Next base: position 40,938,693 of record NC_064867.1, on the reverse strand, counting down.
TCTAAAGTGGAAATCTAATCACCTCAAGGTCCTTCAAAAACATCTCAAATTGGGGCTGGAGAGATAGCATGGAGGCAGGGCATTTGCCTTGCAATGCAGAAGGACAGTGGTTCAAATCCCAGCATCCCATATGGTTCCCTGAGCCTGCCAGGAGCGATTTCTGAGCACAGAGGCAGGAATAACCCCTGAGCACTGCCGGGTGTGACCCAAAAAAAAAAAAAAAAACAAACAAGCAAACAAACAAAAAAAATCTCAAAAATCATGGGGCTGGAGGGATAGCACAGCGGCAGGGAGTTTTGCCTTGCATGCGGCTGACCCAGGGCAGACCTGAGTTCAATCCCTGACGTCCCATATGGTCCCCCGAGCCAGGAGCAAATTCTGAGTGCATAGCCAGGAGGAACCCCTGAGCTTCGTTGGATGTGGCTCAAGACGCCCCCCCCCCCCGCCAAAAAAAAAAAAAAAAAGCTCAAAGCTGTCTGTCCAGCCAGACATCAGTTTCTGACTGCCTCCTACATTCACACTTTTGTACACACATGAAGACATACAGGCATGGACACATACACACATTTCTCTGCATTGTTTTTTTCTTGGAGCCATTCTCCTTCCTGAAACTCCTGATTACCAAAGCATGTATCTCTGGGTGACCCCAAGACAGAGATCTATGTGCAAAAGAGAACATCTGAGCTGGAGCATGGGCAGAGTGTAAGACAGTGGCAGGGAAAGGTCAAGCCTGGAGAATGAGGTCCCACCCGTGTGATCAGACACCCCATGCAGGGACAAGCACAGAAACCATATGCTGCTATTCCAGGGCCATGGATGTCTGTGGCATTGTGAATAGCAAAGCAGGGTGCGAGGAAGCTGCACGCACCAGGAGGAGGTCTAGGCTCAGACATTCCCACACTTTTCAAAACATATGGACATTTCTGGAATGAGTTCCTCGTCCCCGACAATACCCAAGGTTCCTGTGCCCTGAAGGCTGTCGGGAAGCACCCCGACCTCACCCACAATCTCTCCAACAAAGCTGTCCCCACTGTCCCTTGCTTCATGAGATTCTGAAAAACCAGAATGGTGATGTTTTTCTCAACTAGGTAGAAACACAACAGACACCCCCGGTTCCAACCACAGACAAGACCTGTCCAGAACCCCCAGTTCCAAATGCAGCAGGGTCTGAGATCTGGGGCTTACAAGGAACCTCAGGTCTTGGGCCCTCCATCTAAGATAGGAACAGAATTGCATAAACCCCTGTCCTGCTGGGACACAGGTGGAGGAAAGGCCCTGGGAGCAGCTTGGAGGATTTAAAACTGGACAAAACAGCTAAGCTGTCAGGAAGTACACTAGAGACCTGAGAGATAGCACAGCGGCTGGACGTTTGCCTTGCATGCAACCAACCCAGGATGGACCCCGGTTGGATTTCCAGCATCCCATATGGGCCCTGGAGCCTGCCAGGAGCGACTTCTGAGCACAGAGCCAGGAGTAACCCCTGAGAACCACCAGATGTGGCCAAAAACAAAAACAAACAAACAAAAAAAGGAATGAACTCCGGGAGGGGTCAAGGGCCCATATGGGATGTTGCGGATAAAACTTGGGTCAGCCACATGCAAGACAAGAGCCCTCCCTCCAACCCTTAACCTATCACTTCTTTTTTTTTTTTTTTTTTTTTTTTGGTTTTTGGGCCACACCCAGCGTTGCTCAGGGGTGACTCCTGGCTGTCTGCTCAGAAATAGCTCCTGGCAGTCATGGGGGACCATATGGGACACCGGGATTCGAACCAACCACCTTTGGTCCTGGATCAGCTGCTTGCAAGGCAAACGTCACTGTGCTATCTCTCCGGGCCCCAAACCTATCACTTCTGACAGTTCAGGCTACAGACGTGTGAGAGGAGGAAGGAGAAGCACCGCAGTATCCAGACCTGGGGAGCACAGCAGCTGTGCAGGGCCAATTCCTGCAGCGAATCCGCCATGTGAGTCGCTTGTGGTCTCAGCAATATTTCTGCATTTGCGCCAGAGGGGTTTGCAGGAGAATCCATATTAAGGGTAGAGTGTGAGACAAGCAGAACAGTTCTGCCATTTCAAAAAATGGCAGCATTGGGCCTGGAGAGATAGCACAGTGGCGTTTGCCTTGCAAGCAGCCGATCCAGGACCAAAGGTGGTTGGTTCGAATCCCGGTGTCCTATATGGTCCCCTGTGCCTGCCAGGAGCTATTTCTGAGCAGACAGCCAGGAGTAACCCCTGAGCATCGCTGGGTGTGGCCCAAAAACCAAAAAAAAAAAAAAAAAAAAAGGCAGCATTTACTTAGAATAATTTCACCAAGCGTTTGTGACACAGGGAGGGAGCGGCATGAAAGGAAATAATCTGCAGCAAGTCCATGGAAGCGAATCCTTCTAGAACCTGCTGACATTCATTCACGACAATGACAGAAGCCATGGCGGCGGCAGCTCTTCCTCCTGGCCACCAGGGCTGAGGCTGGCTTGGGCCCAGCTGCTGGAGCAAGAAGGGGGAGCATAGCAAGTGCCAGATGACACGAGTTACTGGGTAAAATGGGCCCCCCAAAACCTGGATGTGCGGTGGCATCGTCCCCTGGAATCTAGCTAGCCACAACCCCCCGAGGGCCTCGCAGGGGTCTCAAACTCAATTTACCTGGGGGCCGCAGGAGGCAAAGTCAGGGTGATCCTTGAGTGCAAAGTCAGTAGTAAGCCTTGAACATTGGGGGGTGTGACCGAAACAAGTAAAACAAAACAAAACAAAACAAGATTCCTCTAGGGCAGGGCTACAAAATGTACAGAGGGCCGTTTGTGGCCTACGGGTCTCGAGTTTGAGACCCCTGCAGAGTATTGTGATTCTAGGGTTCCATCACACCCCACAAGGAGAGGCAGTGGTGGGAGAAAGGGGAGTCAAGGGAGAGCAGGTGTGATGCAAGATTGATAGGGGAGGGAAGTCCAAAAGCCAAAGTGGGGGGCCAGGCTCATTCAACCCTTTCTAAACACGCTTGAAAGGTTTGTTCTGCCATTAGGAGCACTTAAGCAGGAAGCAAGCCTGGCTCTGGGGCACATCCTTGAGTGGCTCCTGGTTACGGGGCACAGGCTGGGGGCGGGCAGCACCTGCCCACGCTCCCAGCGCCCCAAGTCTCTACTCTCAGGTGACAGACAGACAAACAGGAAGGCTCGGCAGCTCCCTAGCTACAGCCGGGACAGCTCTCAAATCTGACCCACAGCCCTTGGCATACGGAGCAAGCAGATCTGGTTTCAGGCAGACAGGCTATGGGCAGGGAGGGGACAGAGAATTTGTCACGGTTGCAAGCACCAGGAGGGCTGGGCAGCTCACCTGAAAGGTTCTGGGGCCGCCTTGAGGGGAGGAAACCAGGCAGGAGGGCCCCCATCTCTGACTGCTTAGCACAGAGGGTCACCCACAGGACAAGACAACCCCCACCCTGCCTCATTCCTGCCGCCCACATGGTCCCAAAACCTCACATCGCAGCCACACCAGCCGCTTTCTCAGCAACATCCACCCCATGTTCGGAGTCCCCCAGGACTGGATGGGGCCACATCCAGGACTCAGTACATGGCTGGTCTCCTATGGGTCCTCCCATTCCCACAGTAACCTGAATATTCTTGACCTCTAGAAGAGACACCTCCACGGAGCTCTCTGAGATCTGGACTGCAGAAAGAACATGACCCCAATAACACCTGGCCTTGAATCCTTAGGAGTGACAAATTTGTTTTTCTTTTTTCTTCTTTATTTTTTTGGGGGGGCAGGGTCTTTGGGGCACACCCAGAGGCACTCAGGAGTTCTTCCTGGCTCTGCGCTCAAAAATTGCTCCTGACGGGGCCAGAGAGATAGCATGGAGATAGGGTGTTTGCCTTGCATGCAGAAAGACGGCAGTTCGAATCCCGGCACCCCACATGGTCCCTCTATGCCAGGAGCGATTTCTGAGCGTAGAGCCAGGAGGAACCCCTGAGCGCAGCTGGGTGTGACTGAAACCCCCACCCCAAAAAAATTGCTCCTGGCTCAGAGGACCAAATGGGACGCTGGGGATCAAACCAGCGCCCGTTCTGGATCAGCCGCGTGCAAGGTAAACGCCCTACTGCTGCGCCACCACTCCAGCCTAGAGTGACAAATCTAAATAGACTAAACCTCAACTTGTCCAAGACCCATGCAGCATGAAGGAGCACTACCCTGAGGGCTCCCGGGGTGCCAGACCAGTTGGTGGGACCCACTGCTGTACCCTCCTCCCCTGCCCCACGGCCCTCCTCAGGGAAGACCCGTTCTGGGCCACTCAAAGGGCATCCCCGGGCCGGTGGACTTTCAGGGGCCCAGGTGGTACTCACTGCTTGCTGGATGTGGGCCTTGACATGTTCGCTCAGCATCCCTTCAAAGACAAACGAGTCCCCAAACCTCTCAGCCTGGAGGAGAGAAGGGCATAGGTCTGGACAGGCCCCGGGGCACTTGTGGCTGGCTAGGCCTAGGGGGGACCCTCCCTTTGAAGAGAGCCAGGTTCCCTGGGGCACCCCAGGATATGAACCCTCAAGGGCTGAAACAGCAGACAAAGATCAGCTCTCTGGAGCTGCTGGTCTCCACGGCTGGAAATACTCGAGTCGTGTGCCAGTGAGGAGACCTGTGACCCAGTGACTCTGCGTGGGCCCTGCTCCCGGCGTCTGGCAGGAGTCACAGTGTGATGGTTGGAACCACACATGGGGTTGAGATGTCAGAAGCCAATGTCAGCATCAAGGAACCTGCTTTCCCCTTGACTGAGGACATGGCACCATTTTTAGGGGGTACTTGGCTGGCACCACTGCTTTGTTCTTTGGTCACTAAGGAGTTGAATCTTCTCAAACCCCCAGATGCCTTCCTGCCCTCGGACACCACACCAGGCTCCCCAGATGTTTCAAGAACTCCATTTCTCAGGCTGGAGAGATAGCACAAAAATAGGGCATTTGCCTTGCATGCAGCTGATTCAGAATGGATGGTGGTTCAAATCCTGGCATCCCATATGGTCCCCCGAGCCTGCCAGGAGCAATTTCTTTTATTTGTTTGTTTGTTTGTTTTGTTTTTTGTGGTTTTTGGGTCACACCCGGCAGTGTTCAGGGGTTACTCCTGGCTCCATGCTCAGAAATTGCTCCTGGCAGGCACGGGGGACCATATGGGATGCCAGGGTTCGAACCGATGACCTTCTGCATGAAAGGCAAACGCCTTACCTCCATGCTATCTCTCCGGCCCCATCAGGAGCAATTTCTGAGTGCAAAGTCAGGGGTAACCCCTGAGCATCTCCAGATGTGACCAAAAAAAAAGAACCCCACTTTTGACTCTCTGAGCCTCTCATCTGCATGGCAACTCCATCACTGTGATGCTGTGACGCTCTCGCATCCATCTGACCCAGGGCAAAGGGCTGCCATGGAATTCAACTCCAGGCTTGGCACCACTTATTACACATATTCACATGGGGGTCCAGGTACTGGCAGAGTGTCCATCCCTAACATGTTGTAACATGTCAGCCCTGTGACTCTGAGGCAGGACCGAGGCCACACTGCTCCCTCTTCTCCACCAAACTCTAGATTCCTCAGTAGAAACAGTGGGAAAGGAGACAATCAGAGGCTCCACTCACTGGACAGGAAGGACAGGGGTTGCAGACTGGGCAAGGCAGCCTGCAGGAGCCAGCAGCAGCAAGATGGTGGTCCTCATGAGCACGCCAGCCTCCAGGAGGCTCAGCATTGCTCTATGGATTCAGTACTGCAGGTCACAGTCCAGGGTCCCACAGGCACCTCAGTTCTACCTCAGGATGGGCCACAAGTGGGCCACAAGTTGAACCCCTCCTCTCACCCCGCTTTTCCCTAGGCTCCTCTTCTGAAGAAGTGGTCAGCGGCCCCCCCACTGGCGCCCTTACCTCTGTCAGATAGCCCGTGGCGTTCACGAATTTCTCAAACTCAGCGTTACTGACTTCATAGGCATCCAGGTAGAAAGCGTCAATGGCCACTCTCCGGGCAGGGGCCTCCCCGTCCTGCTGGATCTGGGGGTCATCTGTGCCCATGGTGAAGGTGCCGGCAGGAATGAGGACCATCTGCAAGGCGAAGGCATATGGATGTCAGAGCTGGAATCAAACCCATATGGAGTCAAAGTCAGCACCCCATGTTTCGTATCCCACCCCACCACCACTACCCAATTCACCCCATGTCCTTGCTCCAGAGAAAAACCATTCCTCAGCAAAGTTATTTCTCGACACAAACTCCATAATCTGAGCACCCTGATGGGAATATCTACTCTCTCCCACACAAACACCTTCTGAGATCCTTCTAGAAGCAATGTAAAAAAATGGCATTTTTCTCTCACGGCCCACTGAGGAACTCAGAATTTTCCACCAACTCAGAATTTTTCAAGCTTGAGATTATTCAGAGGTTTTCAGATTATTCAGGAATTCAAAATTATTGCTAACTAAGAATTCTTCACCAAACAGGAAGAGTGGAATGCTGACGGATGGGTTGGACCTGAATTCGATCTTCTATCAAACTTGACCTGGGGCCGGAGAGATAGCATGGAGGAAAAGCATTTGCCTTGCATGCAGAAGGATGGTGGTTGGAATCCCAGCATTCCATGTGGTCCCCCAAGCCTGCCAGGAGTGATTTCTGAGAATAGAGCCAGGAGTAAACCCTGAGCACTGCTGGGTGTGACCCAAAAACAAACAAAAAACTTGACCTGCCATTATACATTCCTAGTGTCTGGCCCCAAACCCACTGTGTCGCAGGGATCAGGGCTTCAGAGAGAGCTGTCCATTACTGTGCATCCAGCAGGATTAGGATCTGGGGTACCACAAAAAAGTGAAGCAATGAGGATACACTGGGCAAGCACAGCTCAAAACCATAAAGAATGGGGCCAAGACAGCACAGCAGCAAGTGCACTTATCTTGTCCATAGTCAACCCAGGTTTGATCCCCAGCTCCACATAGATTCCCTGAGTCCTGCCATGAGTGATCCCTAAGCACAAAACCAGAAGTGTCATTGGGTGTGTCCCAAGCATGCACATGCATAGGAGCACACACGCACGCATGCTCTCTCTCTTTCTCTCTCTTTAACTCTCTCTCTCTCTCACTCACACACACACACACACCAGTCCCTATGGCTACTCCCAAATGGGCAGACAGAAACAAGTTTCAAATCACTCATGCCACCACAAACAGCCTTTTCCAATGACTCTTTAAAGACTTAGAGGAGTGGGTGGAGCAGTGGCGCAAGCAGTAGGACGTTTTTCTTGCACACATTAACCTAGGATAGACCATGGTTCGATCCCCCAGCGTCCCATGTGATTCCCCCAAGCCAGGAGCAATTTCTAGCACATAACCAGGAGTAACCTAGCACATAACCAGGAGTAACGCCTGAGCGTCACTGGGTGTGGTGAGGCCCAAAAACAAATAACAAAAACAAAAAGACTTATAGGAATAAAACACCTGTTACCATGATCCTTTACCAGCATTAGAAAGTTTTTTTTCAATGAGTTTGGTCTGTGTTTTAACCAGACAGAACTTGGATTACATGTTACAGGACCTATCTCGTATCCCAGACAATTCTTACAAACTAACTTTGCAATGGAGTGGGAAAATCCCAGAGGGCAGAACCAAGTACTTCTTGTTTCTTTATATTTCTGAGCTTTAAAGGCAAACCAAAATGTTCTCAGAAAAGGAGGGGAGAGGGTGTCAAACCCCAAACCATGAAGGACTTCGCTTACACAACACTAGTCTGGATCTCTGACACACACACACACACACACACACACACACACACACACACCATCCCTCCGGCCTGGCTCTAAGACCTCTGTTCCCAGGCAAAACTCAGATAGATCAAAAGCAACCTCAGATCTGAAGAATTGCATGAACAGAAGGAGAGGGTCACCTGGGGCTCCAAAGGCTTTGTGACATTCCAGCCATCTACTGTCACCTCAGAGACTCAATGCCTACAGTCAGTGTAGATGGACGAGAGAGCATCCTTGACACGGGCCTTATCTTTTCTGTACACTTGAGACAAGGCTAAATCTTGAAACTGTGTACAAAGACCATTTGATGAATTCAACAAACAGAACTCAATGCAATCGCAATCAAAATCCTGCCATGCTGTTTTATAGATGTAAAAAATAATGCTTCTGAAGTTCTTATGTAGAGGTCAAACTCAGAATACCCAACACAGGGCTGGAGAGAGAGTATAGTAAGTTGAATGGCAATTTCCTTGTGCAAATCATCTTGAGTTCTAGCCTCAGCACCCCAGCACCCAACATCCCAAGTACTGCCAGGAGTGATCCCAGAGCATAGAGTCAGGAGTGAGCCCTGAGCTCAGTAGTTGTGGCCGAAATACCCCTTCCAAAATAAAAATAAATGTAACAGCCAATACACCATTAAAGGATAAAAGCAATCTTGGAAGACTAACACTAGCTTACTTCCAAAGACGTACTGGAAAGTTCCAACAAACAAGATGGTAAAGGGAGAAACAAACCAGCAGAAGAGAAGAAGGATTCTGTAAAAAAATCCATATTCATTTAGTCAGATATCATGAAAAAAAAGGCAACACAGTAAGCATAGATTCTCTTCCACAAAGGGCGCTGGCACCACTGGGCATCACATCCAAAACTAAATAAACCCAGGGGCTGGAGCAGTGGTGATAGGGCATTTCACCTTGCACGTGGCTGACCTAGGACGAACCTCGGTTCAATCCCCTGGCATCCCATATGGTCCCCCATGCCTGCCAGGAGTGATTTCTGAGTGCATAGCCAGGAGTAGCCCCTGAGCATCACCAGGTGTGGCCCAAAAACCAGAAGAAAAAAAAACACCTAAATAAATCCAAACACAGACCTGACACCTTTGGCAAACACTGACTCAAAAGATATCGCAGAATTAAATGTAAAATGCAAAATTATTAAGCCCCTAGAAGAAGGAAAACAAAGAAAATCTAAATAAACTTGGTTATAGGGAAGGTTTTTTTCAAACCACACCAAAAGCTGTGTCTAGGGGGCTGAGCGAAGGTACAGTAGGAAGGGCCTTGCATGCAGCTGACCCAGGTTCCATCCTTTCTGGCATCCCATATAATCCCCTTGGGTTGCAAGGAGTAATTCCTGAGTACAGAGCCAGGAGTAACCCTAAGCACTGCTGGGAGTGCATAGCCCCCTCCAAAAGCTGAATCTACAAGAAATAATTGTTCAACTGGGCTCAATAGAACTGAAAACATCTTCTGTTCAAAGGGCTGTATCCATTAGAAAACAGGCCACATATTGACATAATGACCTGGCGCAGACTCAGAAGAATGGGCATTCTCCATTCACTCCTGAACTAGGGAAGCCACCTACGAATCATCCAACATTGTCTATAACATCATCTGGACGCAATCCTCTACCAAGGAAGACCCTACCACTGCTCTGACATCGACCTACTCAAAGGAGACTTCCCTTAACACTGAGAAGACTTAACAACAACAACGACCTGCTTACAGGACAGGGCTCCCTGCATTGCCCTTTAATTGTGAGGTGAAACTAGAGGATGCTCGACACCAGCCTGACTTCAATGTAGGATATGCAGATTCCAGGATCTTTTGCCAACAACAGAGACTGTTTGAAAAATAAAACTGTATTGGCACTACAGACAAGGACTTGGATTAGACAAACTATTTTGCCGGAGCCTAGAGTTGGTCTTATGCCAGGAAACTTCAGGGGTAGGGTCTCCTTGTATTTAGACCAAGGCTTTTCCTTTCCATGTCACCCATATTTTGGTGGGCCTATGCAAACAATAATTGCCACTCTAACACCGTTTTTACTTTGCTCCTTTGACTCTAAACCTTAAATAAAAAAAAAAACCTACTTAAACTTTTGAGGTTAACATAAACTAATATGCATATGCATGGAAATGTAAAAAATACTACACCTTCAATGTTTAAGGAGTTACACAAATATCATGGCTTTAAATTGCTTTGTGTACCACTAAGAAATGTTATAATGTACATCTGGAGACTTGAGGGACAAAGTAATTGTACATGGGTTCTGTTTTATTTCTTTCTTTTTTTTTTTTTTTTTTTGGTTTTTGGTTTTTGGGTCGCACCCGGTGGTGCTCAGGGGTTATTCCTGGCTATCTGCTCAGAAATAGCTCCTGGCAGGCATGGGGGACCATATGGGACACCGGGATTCGCACCAACCACCTTTGGTCCTGGATCGGCTGCTTGCAAGGCAAACGCCGCTGTGCTATCTCTCCGGGCTCTTATTTCTTCTTTTTTTTTTTTTTTTTTTTTTTTGGTTTTTGGGTCACACCCGGTGACGCTCAGGGGTTACTCCTGGCTATGAGCTCAGAAGTCACTCCTGGCTTGGGGGACCATATGGGACACCGGGGGATCGAACCGCGGTCCGTCCAAGTCTAGCTCAGGCAAGGCAGGCACCTGACCTCTAGCGCCACCGCCCGGCCCCCCTTATTTCTTCTTAATGTTCCTTGACTGTATGTTCAAAATGAAGGTGTCAGCAATGGGGAAAAAAAAAGAAAAAGAAAACAGGCCACAGATTGGAAAAAAAAAAAAAAAGGACTGTTAACGTCAGTCTCCAAAGAACACTTAGAACTCAGCAGTGAGAGAACAAGAATCCAACTGGAAGAGGGTTCAGGACAACTCACCAAAGAGGACACACAGGAAGCAGATGAGCATGTAAAAAGATACTCCATAAGAGAACACTGCCAACCTGTAAGATTGGGGCAGAGGCACCACACTGAAAACACCAAAGGTCTTCAAGGGAGTGCAGAAGCAGGAAGTCACATGGAAGTTCCCTCCATGTAAGGAATCTAAAATGGCCACCTGGGAAGATGGATGAACCTCACCAAATTTGCCATCCACTTGCCAGATGATCCAGCAACCACTCCTTGTGTTTTACCCAAAGGAGATGGACACTTATGTCTACAGTAATAGCTAGCTGTTCACTGATGTCTGTGGAAGCCTTGCTCCTAAGTGCTACTACCTAGAGCAAGTGAGCTGCCTTTTGGTATCTCAATGGATAAACATTCAAGAGATAAACAGATAAGCGTTGTGGTCTAGCCAAATAATGGCATGCTATTCTGTGCTACAAAGACATGAGCTATCACGTCAATAAAAGACATGAAAGAAGGGGCCGGGTGGTGGCGCTAAAGGTAAGGTGCCTGCCTTGCCAGCGCTAGCCTTGGACCGACCGCGGTTCGATCCCCCGGTGTCCCATATGGTCCCCCAAGCCAGGAGCAACTTCTGAGCGCATAGCCAGGAGTAACCCCTGAGCGTTACCGGGTGTGACCCAAAAACCAAAAAAAAAAAAAAGACATGAAAGAAGCTCAGACACATTATTACTAAGTCAATGGAACCAATCTGGAAAATTTTATATTGTATACTTCCTTCTATAAGACATTATAGAAAAGTCAAAACTATAGAAACAGCAAAGCAATGAAGGTTGCCAACAGTGAGGAGAGGGTGGGTTAAATTTTTAGAACAATGAAGTTAATGGTAGGTACGTCATTCACTATCAATACAGAAGAATCCTAGATCTCAACCAAGAGCTTCTGAAGATTCATGACAGTGCACCTATTTTAATAATGCACCACCCATTAGGTGAGTTAATGATGGGGTAGGCAGCATGGGGTAGAGGAAGAGAGGAAATGCATTTATGGAAAAGCTCCATTGTATTGGAACCTAAAAGTGCTCTTAAAAATGTCTTTGGATGGGGCCGGTGAGGTGGTGCTAGAGGTAAGGTGTCTGCCTTGCAAGCGCTACCCAAGGAAGGACCATGGTTTGTGGTTCGATCCCCCGGCGTCCCATTCCCCCCAAGCCAGGGGCAATTTCTGAGCACTTAGCCAGGAGTAACCCCTGAGCATCAAATGGGTGTGGCCGGAAAAAAAAAAAAGTCTTTGGATAGGGGCTGGAGAGATAGCACAGCTGTAGGGCATTTGCCTTGAACGAAGCTGACCCAGGACTGACAGTGGTTCGAATCCCAGCATCCCAGATGGTCCCCAAGCCTGCCAAGAGAGAATTCTGAGCGAAAAGCCAGGAGTAACCCCTGAGCACCACTAGGTGTAACTCAAGAATCAAAAAAAAACGCCCTACCTCCATGCTATCTCTCCAGCCCCATAATTTAGAATTTTGATGTCACAGTGGACATTATGAAACACAATTAAAATGTCACAATTTAGGATCATGATGTCTCAAAGGGTACTATGACATATCATTATGATGTCAAAATTGAGGATTATGGGGCAAAAGCGGTGGCGCAACAGTAAGGCTTTTGCCTTGCACACGGCTGACCTAGGACGGACTGCAGTTTGATCCCCCAGCTTTCCATATGGTCCCCTAAGCCAGGAGCAATTTCTGAGTGCATAGCCAGGAGGAACCCCTGAGCATCAATGGGTGTGGCCCAAAAACCAAAACAATAAAATAAAAATGGAGGATATGATGTCACAATGTAGGACTGTAGTGTCACTCTGAACATTATGACATACCATGGATATCACAATTTATGATTTTGATGTCACCATGGGTACTATAACATATCATTATGATGTCACAATTTAGGGTTATGATCGCACCACGGGTATGATGACATACCGTATGATGGCACAACCATCATATGGAGGAAAAGAGAGATGCCTCTAACACTTCATTGGCTTTCCTAAATCTAAATAGGCGTGCCAGAATTAGACCACAGTCATCTACAGTGAGTGAAAATACCTGAAATCAAGGAAAATGGAGAAAAAGGACTGCCTTAATCAGAAATGGGCTCATCCGGTGATGGAATGATAGCACAGTGGGTAGGGTGCTTGCCTTGCAGGCAGTCAACCCGGGTTTGATGCCTGCCATCCCATCCCGTGAACCTACCAGGAATGATTTCTGAGGAAAAGACGCAGGATTAACCTCTGAGTGCCCCAGATATGGCCCAAATAAACAAACATACAGAAAAGAAGTGGATTCATCAATAGCTAAAGGATACAGAACATGAATGCTAAGTCTGGCCAAAGAGGGCCCCCACAATAGCCAATGTGAACACAAATTCACTCAATGCAATTACCATATTTTTCGTACTATATGATGCACTTTTCCCCAAAAAAAAGATGGGGGAAATGGGGGCCGGAGAGATAGCATGGAGGTAAGGCATTTACCTTTCATGCAGAAGGTCATCGGTTCGAATCCCGGCATCCCATATGGTCCCCCGCGCATGCCAGGAGCAATTTCTGAGCCTGGAGCCAGGAAAAACCCCTGAGCACTGCCGGGTGTGACCAAAAAAAAAAAACAAAACAAAAAAAAAAAGATGGGGGAAATGTCTGTGTGTCTTTTTTTTTTTTTTGGTTTTTTTTTTTTTGGGGGGGGGTTACACCCATCGGTGCTCAGGGGTTACTCCCGGCTGTCTGCTCAGAAATAGCTCCTGGCAGGCCCGGGGGACCATATGGGACACCGGGATTCGAACCAACCACCTTTGGTCCTGGATCGGCTGCTTGCAAGGCAAACACCGCTGTGCTATCTCTCCGGGCCCATGTCTGTGTGTCTTATGGCACGAATGCCACCTGAAGCTGAAGTCTGAGTGCAGGGGACATTTTTTTATATGTTAGTGAAAATAAAAAATGATCAGACCTGAAAATCAAACCCAAAGTCAACGACAACAGAATCTATACCTAATCCACAGCAAGCTATACTGTTGTCTTAATATCCCCTCCCCCACCTGAATTTATCCCACCTGAATGATCAGAACTGCCCACACCTGGAATGGGCGGGGAGAAGAATCTTCGGGGGGATAAGAAGGAGAGTTAGAGAAGTGGAGGAAAGGCATCATCAGGGGAGAGAGCCATCATCATCAGAGATACGGATTCAGCATCAGCAACTCAGTATCATCAAAGAGGCAGCAGCAGGAACATCACCAGAGGGAGTTGGTCAGTCTGGAAGCCAGTTAGGAAGCCTGGAAAAAGCAGCGGAAAGGGAGACAGAGGCTGAGAGAGCCCAGGAGGAGTGGAGAAGCAGCTGCTAGGAAAAGGCTTAGTATGGAGGCCATGTGAGAAGATGCACATGGAGGTAGGGGCTGTGAAAGAAAGCTGGCTGACTCCTGAAACTTCATCTGACTGCTTTGTGGATCTCTCTGCCTTCACCCTGCAACCTTCTGACCAGCTAGACCTTGGGGGCTGTGGGAGCCAGGTCAAGCCCAGAAAGGCCTCACCATCCCCACACCAATTCCAGGGCTCTTTAATTTATATTAAGACAACGCTGTACAAGTGGGGACCAGTTACACTAATATTCTGGGGGGTAAAGGAGGGAGATATGGGATGCATGCTGGGAACAAGGATGAAGGGAGGGCATCACTGGTGGTGAGAATGCCCCTGATTCATTGTCACTATGTACCTTAAATATTATTGTGAAAGATTTTTAATTCGGGGCCAGAGAGATAGCACAGCAGTAAGGCTTTTGCCTTGCATGCAGGAGGATGTTGGTTCAAAACCAGGCATCTCATATGGTCCCCCGAGCCTGCTGGGGCCGATTTCTGAGCGTAGAGCCAGGAGTTAACCCTTGAGCGCTGCTGGGTGTGACCCAAAAACAAAAAACAAAACGAAAAAAAGATTTTCAATTCACTTCAGCCACAATAAAAATTTAAAAAAATTCTAGCAAAGATTTGATAAAGTATCAGGAATGCATAATCAGACATCTTCGTGATGACATGAAAAATACTAACTTTTAATGGCAGAGTTAAAGTAAAGCAGAAATTAATTTTTCACCTTGTTTCAATATAGAAAGTCTAACAACATTGTTTTTTAGTTGAACTTATTTACATTTTGCTATTACACAATAGTTCAGTCAAAGACATTTAATGGCAAAAAATATGCGTTATATTGATGTCAGAAAAAATAATATGAAATGAAGTGGAACTCTGTTGCTTGCAAAAAAATTATTTATTTAAATTTATTTAAATTTAAGTATTTAAATTTTTTCTTTTTATTTTCTGATTGAAAAAAAAAGGTTAGATAAATGTGTTTAACCAGCTGTGGACCGGTATATTGTAAATATACTTTGGCGTCACAGGCTGGTTGTTCCCAGCTGCTGTCTCCTGACATCTCTTGTTTTTCTCGTTTAAAAACTAAGGGCTTGGGGCCAGAGAGATAGCACAGTGGTAGGGTGTTTGCCTTGCACGAAGCCAATCCAGGACAGATGGTGGTTCAAATTGGGCATCCAATATGGTCCCCCTTGCCTGCCAGGAGCAATTTCAAGCAGGAGTAACCCCTGAGCATCATTTGATGTGACCCAGAAACAAATACAAAACAAAAAAACCCAAGTGCTTTTTATTATGGTCAGGGTGTCTTAGAGAGTGAAAAATATGGTGTATATATATCTTTTAATAGGACAACAAAGAAACGGGGAGCCACATCGCATTCTGAAACAAACTGGAAAATAGAACATTAAAAATGAGGCATCTGGGCCCGGAGAGATAGCACAGCAGTGTTTGCCTTGCAAGCAGCCGATCCAGAACCAAAGGTAGTTGGTTCGAATCCTGGTGTCCCATATGGTCCCCCGTGCCTGCCAGGAGCTATTTCTGAGCAGACAGCCAGGAGTAACCCCTGAGCAATGCCGGGTGTGCCCCCCCCCAAAAAAATGAGGCATCTTCAGTATGAACCAGAAAGTTATAAACAACATTGCAAGATAACTTGATGTGTATCTCATGCAAAAGAGAGTCACCGTCTAGGTACTGAGATGTGCGAATTTCTCTGTGGAAGGAAGGAAATTATCCCTTACCAGGCAAGTAAAAAGGAACAAGAACCACACATGGCCAACATACAGTACAACCATGATGGGTCAATGAGTGCCCTCACTACACAAAGATAATAATGTAGTTGTGTTCCTCTGAGGACCAACAAGAGGAACTTAAAGATCAATAGTTATAAGCAAAATTATGGTACTGACTCCAAGCACACCCTCAACCTACATGGAAAGAGACACCAACAGACACCAACAGACTTCTAAAAATTATGTCAAGAGAAATAAACACAAAGGGGGAAGGTAGATGAGGAATCAACAAAGGCTTCCCCAGGTATATCCTTCCACCAAGTCCTGAAAGTTGTCAGAACTAGTCATGTAAATTAAATGGAATAGAAATGTCTGCCTATATCAGAAAAAATCATTAGTTTAGTATTGAAAGGTCTGAGTTATATTCTTCTCAGCTCTTTCCACAGAGAAATATGTAAACTATCTTTGCAGACAAAAAGTATAGTGATTAATGTATATATGTATAGACATCCTGGCATTAACACATTCAGGAGAGTTTTAAATGAATAACAATACCAAAACCACCTTTGTCTTAACCCTTCCTGTGTCTTGAAGTGCCAAAGCTAGCAGGGAAAATAAGTCAAAGGCAAAACTAGCAACAATTATAAAAAATGTTAAGAGTCACTATACATATTAGACATTGAACTATTATGCTGAGTGAAATAAGTCAGAGGAAGAGAGAGAGGCACAGAATAGTCTCACTCTTCTATGGGATATAAGAAAAATAAAAGACATTATTGTAATAATACCAAGAGACAATAGAGATGAGGGCTGGAAAGACTGGCCCATGATATGAAGTTCACCACAAAGAGTGATGAGTGCAGTTAGAGAAATAAGTACACTAACAACCAGTATGACAATGTTAATCAGTGAGAAGCAGAATGTCTGTCTCAAAAACAGGCAGGGGATAGGGAAGGAGGGAGATGGGGGGCATTGGTGACGGGAATGTTGCACTGGTGAAGTGGGGGTGTTCTTTTTATGACTAAAACCCAATTATAAGCATGTTTGTAATCATGGTGCTTAAATAAAGCTATTATTTTTAAAAAAAATAAAGTGGTGCTATGTAAGAGTCAGTGTCCTGATTCCTTCCCAGAGAACAAGAACCCAGAATCTAAACCTGAATCTTGCTGGGTTGACATTCTAAGAACCTCATCAATAAGACAGGGTAGGGGAGAAGGAAACAGGGTAAGAGGTAAGAAAAGGATGAACACTCTCCTCAGACGGTTCTTCCAGTAAGTCAGAAATAAGGCGCTAATGAGGGCTGGAAGAACTGACCCACAGTATGAAACTCACACAAAGAGTGATGAGTGCAGTTAAGAGAAATAAATAGGGGGCCGGGCGGTGGCGCTAAAGGTAAGGTGCCTGCCTTGCCTGCGCTAACCTTGGACGGACCGCGGTTCGATCCCCCGGTGTCCCATATGGTCCCCCAAGCCAGGAGCAACTTCTGAGCACATAGCCAGGAGTAACCCCTGAGCGTTACTGGGTGTGGCCCAAAAAAAAAAAAAAAAAACAAAAAAAACAAAAAAAAAAAAAAAAAAAGAGAAATAAATACACTGGCAAACAATCATGACAATGGTAGTGAGTGAGAGAAATAGAATGCCTGTCTTGAAGACAGGCAAGGGAAGGTGGGAAAGGAGGGAAATGGAAGGGCCATTGGTGGTGAGAAGTTTACACTGGTGAAAGGGGGAGGGTGTTCTTTTTTTATAACTAAAAGCCAACTACACACATTTGTAAACATGATGCTTCAATCAAGATAAACTAAAGAAAAGAAAATAAATAGGGTCCCCCAAAAGACCCAACCACCTTGGGAGGAACTCCAGAGAGGAGAACCCCCACATGTCTGTCCACAAGTGTTCCTCCCTAGGAAATGGGGATGTGGTGACCCCCATGACAACCCTACCCACGGATACAACACACCATGCCCGCCCAAGGGGAGACCCTGCACAGCACCTGGGAGAGGTTGAGCAGCCTCGAATACAGGCAAGGGAAGGTCAGGAGAGGAGGAAAATGAGCGAGCATGGGTGGTGGGTAAGGTTGCACTGGAGAAGGGGGCTTGTTCTTTTGTACAATTAGAGCCCAACTACACACATGTTTGCAATCGTGATGTTTCAATCAAGATAAACTAAAGAAAATAAATAGGGTGCTCCAAAAGACCCTTGGGGAAAACTCCAGAGAGGAACCCCCAAAGGCCTGTCCACAAGTGCTCCTCCCTATGGAATGGGGGTGTGGTGACACCCATGACAACCCTACCCACGCATATAACACCCCACTCCCGCCCAAGTGGGGAGCCTGCACAGCACCTGGGCAGGGTGGAGCAGCCTCGAATACAGGAAAGGGAAAGGCAGGAGAGGAGGGGAAATAGGGGGCCATTGGTGGTGAGAAGTTTGCACTGGTGAAAAGGGGGATGTTTCTTTTTTTTTATAACTAAAACCCAACTACACACATGTTTGCAATCATGGTGCTTAAATCAAGACAAACTAAGAAAAGAAATAGGGTACCCCAAAAGACCCAACCACCTTGGGAGGAACTCCAGAGAGGATCCCCCAAATGCTCCCTAGGGAATAATGGGGGTGTGTTGAGAACCATGACAACCCTACCCACGCATACAACACCCCACTCCCGCCCAAGGTGCTTCAATCAAGATAAACTACAGAAAAGAAATAGGGTGGCCCAAAGACCCAACACCTTGGGAGGAACTCCAGAGAGGAACCCCCAAAATGCTCCCTAGGAAATAATGGGGGTGTGGTGAGGACCATGGCAACCCTACCCACGCATACAACACCCCACTCCCGCCCAAGCTGGGGACCCTACACAGCAGCCTCAAATACAGGCAAGGGAAGGGCAGGAGAGGAGGGAAATGGGGGGGGGGGTGTATTGGTGGTGAGAAGTTTGCACTGGTGAAAAGAGGGTGTTCTTTTGCATAACTAAAACCCAACTACACACATGTTTGTAATCATGGTGCTTAAATCAAGATAAACTAGGGCCCGGAGAGATAGCACAGCGGCGTTTGCCTTGCAAGCAGCCGATCCAGGACCAAAGGTGGTTGGTTCAAATCCCGGTGTCCCATATGGTCCCCCGTGCCTGCCAGGAGCTATTTCTGAGCAGACAGCCAGGAGTAACCCCTGAGCACCGCCGGGTGTGGCCCAAAAACCAAAAAAAAAAAAAAAAAGAAAAATCAAGATAAACTAAAAAAAAGATATAGGGTGCCCCCGAAAGACCCAACACCTTGGGAAGAACTCCAGAGAGGATCCTCAAAATGCTCCCTAGAGAATAATGGGGGTGTGGGGAGGACCATGACAACCCACACATACAACACCCCACTCCTGCCCAAGGTGCTTCAATCATGGTAATCATGGTGCTTCAATCAAGATAAACTACAGACGAGAAAAGAAATAGGGTGCCCAAAAAGAGCCAACACCTTGGGAGGAACTCCAGAAAGGAACACCAAAATGCTCCCTAGGGAATGGAGGTGTGGGGAGGACCATGACAACCCTACCCACGCATACAACACCCCACTCCCGCCCAACGTGCTTCAATCAAAATAAACTACAGAAGATAAAAGAAATAGGGTACCCCAAAAGACCCAACACCTTGGGAGGAACTCCAGAGAGGAACCCCCAAAATGTTCCCTAGCGAATAATGGGGGTGTGTTGACTTCCATGGCAATCCAACCCACGCATACAACACCCCACTCCCGCCCAAGGGGGGGACCCCGCACAGCACCTTGGCGAGGTGGAGCAGCCGCTCTCCAGGGCTGGGGTTCGAGTCCGGGTCCGGGGAATTGGCTTCCCTGGAGTAGAGATGAGAGGCTGCAGAGCCACCCTGAGCCCCAGGCCTTTGGGGTGAGCCACAGCCGCAGGAACCCGCCATGGGCGTCGCAGCACCCCCACTCGCACCCGTGCCCGCTCCGGCCTCTCCTCCTCCCGCAGCTCCGCCGGGCTGCCAGAGCAGAGGCAGCACTAGAACCAGCCCAAGGCCCGAATGGGGCCCGGGCATCTGCCCCAGCCTGGGCGCAGCCATCTTGTGCCGCGGGTCATGTGACTGAGGCGTCATGTGACCCGCCCCTGGCCTCAATGCGGAAGTGAGCTCCCAGGTTGTTGGTTTCCCTGGGTCTGACCTTCTTGAAGGCTGTGCAGAAAAACAAGCAGCCAATTCTGCAAAGCCACAGAACCTATTTTCCACAGACGCTTCGCCCATTCTTTGTTTTATTATAAAAAAAAAAATACTACAGTATTTATGAAATGTGGAGAGATGTTTTTTGTTTTTTTTTTTAAGATGAAGTTCTTTATGGAAGCACCCAAGATGACAAGCATGGTTGTAGTTGGGTTTTAGTTACATATATAGATATATACATATATAAAATATAAATGTATATATAAGTATATAGATATAAGTGTGTGTTTATAAAAGTATAAATATATAAAATAATACATAATATAGTTTATATATATAAATATATATTTTATACCACTAATGACCTCCATCTCCCTTCTCCACTCCTTGCCTGTATTCAAAACAGGCATTCTGTTTCTCTCTCTCTCTCTCTCTCTGCTTCTTTTTTTTTTTTTTTTTTTTTTTTTTGTTTTTTTGGGTCACACCTGGCAGCAACTCAGGGGTTGCTCCAGGCTCTACACTCAGAAATCACTCCTGGCAGGCTCGGGGGACCATATGGGATTCGAACCACCGTCCTTCTGCATGCAAGGCAAATGCCCTACCTCCAGACTATCTCTCCCGACCCCTCTCTTTTGCTTCTTAAAAAAAAAAAAAAGTGTATTAAATGTATTGAGCATGTGTTCAGGGCCTGGCTATTCCAGTATCTTGACATATAAATTCTAAAATTTAGATTCTAAAATTATTTTTTAGATTTTTTAGATTCTTGTATTTTGTTTTCTTTTTTTAAGTTCATGCACAGATCAAGACGGTGAGTTGCCCCAGGTCACGAGGACAAAAGCCTGATTGAACCCAGAGAATCTAATTTCAAAGTTTTAACCAGTGTTTCCTGTTTAGAGTTTCCCCTAACAGGAGCTAGAGAGAAGGATGGTGATGGAAGACACCTAGTCAGCAATACAATAGAGAAATCTTCACCATGACCTTGACCAAGGGCACTAGGACAAAGCTTGATTGAATTCAGAGAATCTCATTGCAAACTCGAGTTTTAAGTGTGTCATGTTTAGACTTTCCCCTAACTAGAGAGAAAGCTAGTGATGGAGGGTACCTACCTTGTCAGCAATATATTAGAGAAATCCCCACCCTGGGGGATCTAGCTTTAACTTCTGGGAGAAAAGAAAGACTGAGTCACAGTGTCTGGCCAAGACACTGGCTGAATGTCTCACTCAAATTTTGTACTGAGTCCAAGAGAGGTGCAAGGAGATGGGGCAGAAAGTGGCAGCCCCATTCTCCAGCACCGTTTCTGTAGCAACGACTGAATGCAAATCCAAAGGGAAAAGGTTACGATGATGCGGAGAGGGACTGGTGGAAAAAAAAATCTCTTGTCAGCCAGTTGCAGTCGATGAACCTTATCTAAACTCTGACTCAAACCTGCTGATCTCAAAATGTGTGAGAAAGTCAGAGAAACATGACGTCTAAAACAAAGTCTGATATCTGATGGAAATAAATGGACTGCCCTTTTTTTTTTCAGGCTTTTTATTTTTAACTTTAGGAGAAATAGTTGTTTGTTGTGTTTTGGTTTGTTTGTTTTCTTGCTTGCTTGTATGTTTGTTTTTAATTATTCTTGGGGCCAAGCAGACAGCTTCAGGGGTTGGGCTTGCAAATCTGAGGAGCCAGGGAAAGTCCTGGCACTGATTCCTGTCCGTGGACCTAGTGAACTCCAGAATTGCTGACAGAACAGCACTGGGGAGAGCTCAGATGAGTCAATTTCACACTATTTAGAAACACCACCACACCAGAGCCCTGAAAAAAAAATCCCTTCCTTTGACTTACAGCATGACAGTTGGAAAGGCATGGGGACATGATATAGTCATGACATTCATGGACCCTCTGTGCCGGTAACAAATCCTGGACAGTACCCTTTCACTTGCTGCTGTATAGAGAAAATCATACCTGGCACAGAGTAAGTCCATTATCAAATTAATGGATACTAGGATGAATGGCAGCAATCATGGCCTCTTTTCCTGAAAAGGAAGCAAATTGCTGAGAAAAGAATAGACTTTGTTGACTCAGAAACAGCTTTGTTTAAAACCATTCTCTTGGGCCCGGAGAGATAGCACAGCGGCGTTTGCCTTGCAAGCAGCCGATCCAGGACCAAAGGTGGTTGGTTCGAATCCCGGTGTCCCATATGGTCCCCCGTGCCTGCCAGGAGCTATTTCTGAGCAGACAGCCAGGAGTAGTAACCCCTGAGCACCGCCGGGTGTGACCCAAAAATCAAAAAAAAAAAAAAAAAACCATTCTCTTCTGGGGCCGGGTAGGTGGCGCTGGAGGTAAGGTGTCTGCCTTGCAAGCGCTAGCCAAGGAAGGACCGCGGTTCGATCCCCGGTGTCCCATATGGTCCCCCCAAGCCAGGGGCGATTTCTGAGCACATAGCCAGGAGTAACCCCTGAGCGTCAAACGGGTGTGGCCCAAAAACCAAAAAAAAAAAAACAAAAACCATTCTCTTCTAAGAGGTCTAACCTTGCTTAATGACAGGGCCTGAGTGAAGTAGAGATAACAGTCTCTCCCTCAGGTTTATTAGAATTAAATGAGATGATAAGAGGCTTAGTCCCAGGCCTGGTATATTTGACATTCTGGGAAAAATCAAGTTTCCTGTTGTTCATGGTCACTGTCAAAGCTTGGAATCTTGCTTCTCTTGGAAATGGCAACCTCTTCTCTCAGCCACTTGATAATGTCTGAGTGGTCACTAGTTGTTGGAGTGGAAACCATGGTGAGAAGCTCTGGGGTGAGGCATCTGTGCTGGAAAAGGGGTGAAGGTTCCATCCAGGAAAGTCTTTCTGGGATCTGCTTCTCCAGTCCCATCTTCTCTCTACAGCCCTCTCAGCCTTCTGCTAGGATGATTGAAAACCCGATCCTGGGGACCGTAGGCAGAGGGTGGGTTTCGGGAAGTTGGAGGCCTGAGCTGTCCCCATCCTCAGGAAGGCAGAGCAGAGAAGAGCCGCCCACATTCCATTATTCACACCCAGATAAAGGCCTTCTGCTCCTCCTGCTCCTCCCCTTCCTACTGCTCCTCCCCCTAAACCCCTATCTCTACTCCTCCTTCTCTTCCTCCTCCTCCTCCTCCCACCTCCTCCAAGCCTGCCTGTAGGTCCTGTGTACATGTAGGTCCTGAACATGCCCCATGTGCCATGCATGACTCCCCCTAGGCCTCCCCAGGTTTCTGGGGACAAAAACAAGGTCCCCTGGTGAGTCCTCAGGAGTGACCATCTGGAGGGGACACTTTTGGTCTCACCCCGGTTCCTGAGTGCCTGGAGCCTCATGGAGTCTCAGGCACTGGAGGTAGCACCAGGGACAGGTGAGACCAAAAGATATTCCAAGGTTCCAGGTAAGTGAGCTTGTTTCCGTGGCATTTTTGGAAACATTTATCTCCCAAACGGTCAGTGTAGGGGCACCTGAGCCAAAAGGTAACATCTATATGCGCTGGTGTGGGGTGCTTTTTGGAAACGTGGAGTCGGATTTCGAAGGCTTTTAATTTGCTCCCGGCCTTGGTCGGGGAACTACAAAGGCCAGAATCCTCTTTGCTAGGTGTCGAGGCCGGCTCTGGGCTAGCCAGTCGGCAGGTCTATCATGAATTGCTCATGCACTGCCCTGCCCCAGCCTAGGAACTGCAGGGCCTGGATGTTCCTAGGTCTGGGAGAGCTGGGTGGGCCTGCCAAGATCAGCCACCAAGAAGGCTCCAGCTCCCAGGGAATCCAGTGGCATGCCAAGCCACAGACATTGTTTTAGAAGGTAAATAACTTAGAAGGTAAGTAATGGGATGTGGTCAAGAGATAGAAATGAGCACAGCCTGCCCCCCTCCCACATCCCAAATCGACTGCCACCAAAAATAAAAGGAAAGGTGAGCGGATTATATTTGTCAGGGTGGCCAAGAAACATAATGAGAATCAGTGACATGAATAGATATTAGGTTCTAAGACTGAGAGAAAAATGTGGATGGATTATTTAGTATACAAGAGTGGGGCTAGGATTCCTCCAGGAAGACATGCATGACTGGTTCCTTAAATAGGATTCATGGAGGTGGGCAGCTCTCACGAACCGAAGAATGACTCACAGAGCAGAGCCAGGAGAACTAATGGTGTGGGATCAGCTGTAGTCCAGAGGCCTGAGACCTAGGAGAACCCACAGAAATAGTTAGACTCTGTTTTTTTTTTTTTTTTTTTTTTTTTTTTTTTTTTTTTTTGGTTTTTGGGCCACACCCATTTGACGCTCAGGGGTTACTCCTGGCTATGCGCTCAGAAGTCGCTCCTGGCTTGGGGGATCATATGGGACACCGGGGGATCGAACCGCGGTCCGTCCTAGGCTAGTGCTGGCAAGGCAGACACCTTACCTTTAGCGCCACCGCCCAGCCCCTAGACTCTGTTTTTATTTTTATTTTTTTTGGCTTTTTTTTTGGAGTGGGGGTCACACCCGGCTGTGCTCAGAGGTTACTCCTGGCTTCACACTCAGAAATCACTCCTGGCAGGCTCAGGGGACCATACGGGATGCCGGTATTTGAACCACCGTCCAAATGCATGAAAGGCAAACGCCTTACCTCCATGCTATCTCTTGGGCCCCTAGAGCCTGTTTTTTTTTTTTTTTTTTTTTGTGGTTTTTGGGTCACACCCGGCAGTGCTCAGGGGTTATTCCTGGCTCCGTGCTCAGAAATTGCTCCTGGCAGGCACGGGGGACCATATGGGACGCCGGGATTCGAACCGATGACCTGCATGAAAGGCAAACGCCTTACCTCCATGCTATCTCTCCGGCCCCATAGAGCCTGTTTTTATACCCAGTACAGCTAAGGTATCTCTGAGGTCCCTGGCTCTAGGAACAGCCTTGAGCAGGTACCTATGTTCAGCTTCTCTCACTGTACATTGGACTGTTTACTTGGATCACCAGGGATGCCACTCTGGGTTTCTGAGTGCCACTTGGGAGTTGCCCAATAAAAAATAAAAAGTGCAGGGGGAAGAGACTCAAAATGTGTCAGAGGCTCAAAGTCTGATCTTCTGCACCTCAAAACCCATTTTCATCCACTCACCAGGGATCTCCTGAGCTTGGGGAAATGCAAGTGCCTAGCTCTAGCCCCGAGGCTAAGTCATGAGCCCAAAAATATCGCCACAGCAGTCTGGACCTCAATTATTTTATTTTAAACAGATGCGATACTTGGAACTGACTTGGTCCCTAGCTCAGAATTGCAAGTCATTATCAACATCAGTCATCAACTCTTTAATCCAATATGTACCACACGGATGAGGTTGCCAACAAAACTGTGTTGTTTTCGAGAATGGAAATGAAAGATGCCAAGAGGTGGAAGGTTTTACTTAGCAGCTTTTCAGGCAGCGCTACTGCAGGGGGCATCGCCCACCAGGAGAGCCAGCTCACTCAAACCTTTATTTTGAGACCATACCAGCTTGGTGCTTGGGGGTCGCTCCGGGAGGTACCAGAGGAACACGAAATGCCAGAGGTAGAAATTGGGGCTCACACATACAAAGAATTTGCATTAGCCCTTTGAGCCCTTTCTGCCTGCCCTCAATGCTCCAGTCTTTACATTGCTCATTGATGCTGTAACTGAAGATGGGTATTGTTTTACTTCTTTGTTCTCTCCCTTTTCTGGTTGAAACTATTTGTTTATACTTCTCTGCTGACTTGGAATCAGGTATGCACACTCTCACAAACACACTTACTCAGTTTAGGTGGAGAGATCACAGAAAACATGGTTTCAGGACATGCAGAGAGAACAGGAGTTGCAGAATATGACCCTCATTCAGAAGGGACTGAATCACTGTCAGGGAATCCAAACGCTCCTGGCAGCAGTAATTCTTCCAGGTCATTTGAATCTAAGATGTAGAATTGCATATTAATTATAGAGTCCTGGGCAGGTCCGACCATAAGGTAAAAGTAGCATTTAGTCTAGGGTGAGGTGACAAGACTGGAGGCCCAATGTGGTGGCATAGTTGGTCCCAAGGGCCCCCATGTGCATTTCACACACAAAGAGATATTTCTTGGAGGACTTTACCCAATGCATGCCAAGGAATGAATTCTGGCCCCAGAACTTGGAATCTTGGAATCTTGGGCTTGAGGGATGTTGCGCCACAGCTGGGCTTAATTGGGAATCTGTCATTCGAATTTCTGGAGGGTTTTATTTTGTTTGTTTTGTTTTGGGTTTTTTGTTTGTTTGCTTGTTTGTTTTTTGAGCCATACCCAGCGGCACTCAGGGGTCACTACTGGCGCTCAGAAATCATTCCTGGCAGGCTCAGGGACCATATGTCCCTCTCTGAGCCTGTTCTCCACCTGGCCTGTGAATGCAGAGTGCTTTACTGAGATCAGCAGTACAGGGAAGGAAGGAAAGAAGAAGAAGCACTGCCTGATGTTATTCAAGTCACTCTGATTACAAGTATATTTTCACCCCATTGTTGCATGCCTGCACACCTTCTGTATAGTTGGTAAGCTATAGATGAGGGCAGGAGAGATAGTCAACATGTTAGACACTCGCCTTACATGTGGCTGACCCAGGGTATAGCCCCAGCAACTTGTATCACCAGGACTGATCTCTGAGTACAGAGTCAGGAGTGAGCCCTAAGCACTGTGTCCCTCCCCCCCAAAAAAATCCCACAAACAAGCCAAATTCTGGCTGATTGTGATGGCTACAGGCTTCTTTTCTCCTGCCAGCTCTCACTCAAAGTAGGAGACTGCCATCTAGGAAAGGCCCTTAGAGCTGAGACACCAACATGCCTCTGCATGTTTCCCTAATGGACAAATATCATGTGAATGCTCTTTTTTTTTTTTCATTTTGTTCCTCTCTCTGGAAGTTTACACCAAAAGTATAATCCCCAAAAGAAAATGTTCCTTATACAGAGTTTGGTCCTCACGGGTCCACTTCCTACTCTTATAAATTTTCAGATAGAGCAGGAATGATAGCACAGTGGGGAGAGCACTTGCCTTGCACTTGGGAAACCTAAGTTTGATCTCCAGAGCATTAGGTGTTGTTGCATTAAATAATTAACGATGGATCTGGATGGAGGTGGATGGATGGAGGGATTTTTCTCTGCCATCCCAGGCCACGTGGCTCCGCAATCCCCATTCAGCTGGCAGGTCCCAGGTTTAGGTGAAAGGCGGAATCAAACTTATCCAGAGACAGGCATCAGGAAGTATCAGCTTTATTCATGCCCTATCCACCACATGTGTGGCCTATATCATAACCTTTCAAGCATACAGCCATTCTTAGCTAGCCCTGCATCTTAACTCCTTTTAGCCATCTTCCCTTTGACCTCCATGCTGGCCAAAGACCAAAAGGGCCCAAAGGCCTAATCCCCTGGGTCAAAGGCCTTATATAACCTTTCAAGACCACTCCCTGGAATGGGAGGGTCTCAGGTAGGTACACCTAAATCCAGGGTGGAGTTACAGGTGTAACCCCTGAGCATCACTGAGTATGGCTCCAAACCAAATAAATAAACAAAAACAAACAAACAAAAAACCTTCGAAGATGTGAATTACTAACACAGCAAAATAACTTGGCCAATGTGATTCAATGAAGTTTGATTTTTTTGGGGGGGGATGGTGGTTGGTTTTTATTGAGGTGGCCTACCTGGAAGTGCTCAGGAGTTAACTACTGTCTCTGCACTCAAATATTACTCCTGGCAAACTGGGGGAACCATTGGGAAATCAGGCATCAAAGCCAGGTCATCTGTGTTCAATATTCCTATGTTCAATGTCTGGTCCTCAGTGAATTGTGGGCATTATTCATCATGAAGATGAGCCCAGTATAGTCACAGAACCAAGCTGGCTGGGATCAGGGGAGGTGTGACTAGAGAGGACATCCAGGAAGGAAATGCAACTTGGTTGATATATGTGAACATGAGTGTGTCTGTGTGTGTTGTCCAAGGCTTTGCACAAACAAGGAGTTCTGCCACTGAGACACACCTCTGGACAGCAACTTGACTGATTTTGAAGTTGGTGCAAGAGACCATGAGCCACGAAAAGTGGTCACCTCCAGAAGCAGGAAAAGGCACAAAAACACTCTCCTAGAGCCCCCACAAAGAAGCATAGGCAGGCCAGAACCTCGATTTTAGCCCGCATGAGCCCCCCCTCTTGGACTGAGCGGGTAGGAAGAGAAGTGGTGTGGGTCTCAGTCACTCCCTGTGCAGTCTCCACATTGGCAGTGATAAGAAAAGAGCACAGGGGCCAGAGAGATAGCGTGGAGGTGGTGCATTTGCCTTGCATGCAGAAGGATGGTGGTTCAAACCCCGGTATCCCATATAGTCCCCCCCATGCCTGCCAGGAGAGATTTCTGAGCATAAACCATAAGTAACCCCTGAGAGCTGCTAGGTGTGACCCAAAAGCCAAAAATTAAAAATTAAAAAAGAAAAGAAAAGTGCACAAACATGAGTTTCAGATCCATCCCTGTGGTATGGCAGAACTACAACAGTTGTGCAGTCCAGTCTAGACTGTGGCCAGAGCAGCACATGGGGTCTGTGCACCAGAGGGAAACCTACCCTTCACCTCTGAGCATCTCTGCTCACCCAGGACTTCTGGAAAAGACGTGTGGATTTTGCTGGAGTGGGGGTGGTCAGCAAGTGGAGGTGAGGACCACCAATTAGAATAAGGCACAAAGGATTAGCACTCAGTTGCTTGCTATTGAGGGCACTCAGAGAAATGCCAATGGCTGTTCCCGATTCCTTTGTCCAGCTGTGATGCCTTTGTGACTGAGAGGCAGAAATGGGCCATCTGGCTCTCCACATGATGCCCATCAGAACCACCAAGGGTGCTGGGCATCAGCAGGGAGTTCTGATTCAGTGGTTCAGGTGCAGCTGGAGAGCTGGCATGTCTCCTTGATCCCCAAGAGTATTCTGAGGCTGCTTTGAGAAGCACAATTGGGGAACCCTGGGCAGTAAATAGGTGCATAAACTTGAGTTTAGGCAATCCTTGTTGTTGCAATAATCTTGGGCAATTAAAAATGGGGGATTCTTGGGTCAGTTAGCTCAAAGGACCAGAACACATGTGTTTGCATTTTGGAAGACCCAGATTTGAGCCAGGGCACTCACTCATGGTCACCCGAGGGACACTGGAGGTAGCTCAAAAAATGGAGAAAAAATAATAATCTTAACAGATATTGGAATTCTTAAATTTCCCCTGTCTGTCAATAAGATAAATCGAACCCAATTCTGCGGGCTGTGATGAGGTTTAAGGGAACTAAGAGGGCTGGTCTCTGTGGAACACTTGGAGAAGGGCCTCAGGAAATGGGCTTGTCTTTATTATGATGATTGATAACAAGTTGCTAGGTGTAACTTGTGAGACTGGCAGGAGGTTGTACAGAAGACCAAGTGGCCAACAAGAAATGTGTTGTCACTTTGCTCCTCCAACAGAAAGAATGTTCTGGAAGCTCCCTCCTCTGCCCCCACACAGAGGAGGTACAGGGGCCTCTAGAAAAACAAGAACTTGACTGGCAAAGAGGTTGCGTCAAACCCATCACACCAGAACCGATGGAAGAGGAAACCGAGCGTTTGAAAATGCTTTGAGAAAATGCGCCCCACAATAAAAAAAAAGAGGAAACTCATTTGGGTGTGAGGGAAGGGCTATAGAATAAGAGTGAACCAGGCCAGGAGCAAATTAACTCGAAAATAATTGCAGAAAAGAAAATGGAACCGTGCCAGCTCAGCGCACTGAGAAATCCTGCCAGAAAGGAAGAGTTTTTTGTTTTCCTTTCTCCTCCCATTTCAGAGAGTTGGTATTGCCATCATGGGAAAAAGAGAATGTCTCCACTCCCCGTGACTTCATTGTCCTTCCCTATGAGTGTTAATCTACAGTGTCAAAAATGGGGAAAGCCAGACTGGGCTGGGGGAACCAGGAGGTTTTTCAGATTTCTTAGAAAGAGAGCTTTCCAGGCAAAACTTGGTTACCTCAAGGGACAAGCTCAAAACTGTAGGGTACCTATCTGAGACCCACCCATTTCTGGGAGGGGTCTTGGGAACCGGATAATAGGTGTGACTTTATCTGCAAGACCTGGCCCATTCCTGGGAGGGGTCTTGGAAAAGGTAGATAAACCCGGAAGCCAGGGGATTAAGGGCTTTTGCCTTTTGGCCCTGCTGGGCTCTCGGAGGAAGATGACTGAGTTACAAGATGCAGGGCTAGGAATGGCTGAATGCTTAAAAGGTTATGAGATAGGCCACACACACGTGGTGGCTAGGGCCTAAATAAAGTTAATGCTTCCTGAAGCCTGCCTGTGAGTGAGTGATTTCGCGTTTCACCTGGGCCTGAAACTCGCCGGCTAGATGGGGGATAAAGCCACGTGGCTGGGGTCTAAGCACAAAGGCCTCCATCCATCGCCATCCAGCCCCATCCTTAATTATTTAACACTACAAAAACAATCACAGTGGGTTATAAGGCTCATATCCCAGAATGATGTTCTGTGTCCTAGATCCACCTATAACCACACGACATGCCATCACCTCTGCCATGGTGTGGCATGTATCAATTGTTAGCTTTGTTGTCTTTTCTTTTTTATCTTTCAGCCACACTTGGCAGTGATCAGAGCTCATGCCTGGTTCTGTGATTAGAGATCACTCCCGGTGGACTCAAGGGTGGACTATGGGGTATTGGGGATCAAATCTGGGTCAGCCATATGCAAGGCAAATGCCCCACCCACTATACTAACACTCTGTTTCTCTCTTTTTTTTCTGAGTCAACAATATTTTTTTTTCTGAAACCTCACCCACTACTGGTGGAAAAGTCAACTGGTTCAATCCTTTTGGAAAAGTTTGGATAATCCTAAAAAAAAAAAAAAACCCTAAGCATTGAGCTTCCCTAGGACTCAGCAATTACACTTGTGGGATCTATCCAAAAAATGAAAACAGAAAAAAAAATCATCTTCACTCCCGGGTTCATTGTAGCACTACTCACTATAGCCCAAATCTGAAAACAACCCACATTTCCATCAACAAATAATGGAGATGACATATAAAGAAACTCTGGTACAGAGACACAGTGGAATACTATACAGCAATAAGAAAAGAGGAAATTATAAAAATGGCTGCTATGCAGGTGGAACTGGAGGGAATCATTCTGAGTGAAGCCAGCCAGAGAAAATAGATACAGAATGATATATTATTTCATATGTGGGGTATAAAGAAGCATTATAAGGGAAGAACAAAAGGCCAACGCATCTGACTCTAAGAACTAAGCTGACCACGTAATGTTCTGAGGGTGGGTAGGGGATGGGAAGAGGTGGAGGGGGGGTGAGGAAGACCCTGAGATCATGAAAGAGGGGGACACAAACTCACAAACCCTGGGGGGGGCTGTCATGTTGGAATACCGTATTCATGAATCCCAATCATTAACGGACTTGTAGTATTGCAAATCACTATCACTAAGGGGTTGGAATGATAGCACACTGGTAAGGCATTTGCCTTGCATGCAGCCGACCTGGGATGGACCCGGTTCAATTCCTGGTATTCCACATGGTCCCCCGAGCTTGCCAGGAGTGATTTCTGAGCACAGAGCCAGGAGTAATTCCTGAGCATTGCCAGGTGTGGCCCAAACGCCAATCAATTAATCAATCAATAAATTTAAAAAAAAATCACGATCACTAAAAGAAAAGATTTTAAAAACAACCTTCCCTTTATTTTTCTCTTTATCAGTTGTGATAAACTATTTGGATAGCTCCCACATTTTGTTTTATTTTGAGCAGGACTCATACACAAAATTGTTGCCACCTTTTGCCCATAGTGGAAATGCTGCTGCTGACTCACATGAGCACAATCATGTGAGACATGTTTTTCTGTTTTCTTGGGTCTGTGTATCCCAGGCCTGGGAAGACACAGCTTCTGGGCCCTGTGCTGCTGGCAGGCATGGCAGGCCCTGGAGACTGGCATCTCTTGAGAGCAATCTTCCTCACTATTAATATTGGCCATGTCTTTATGTTATAACAACTTTACAAGAATGGCATTTTCCTTACTTATATAGCTGAATATTAAGTTCACCCAGTTTGTTCATAGTACTCTTGATGATCACTTTAACCGACCTCAGAAATATAGATTTCCCATGCATGTACGTAAATGGTGCTGAGTCAGAAAGATAGAGCAAAATGGGCTAGAGAGGATGGGCTTCCTAGGCGAGTGGTCTTGGTTTCAGCTCCAGGACTACACAGTTCCCTGAATACTTCTGGGGGTGACCCAGGAACACAAAATCAGGAATTGCGGGCTGGAGAGATAGCATGGAGGTAAGGCATTTGCCTTTCATGCAGGAGGTCATCGGTTCAAATTCCGGCGTCCCATGTGGTCCCCCGTGCCTGCCAGGAGCAATTTCTGAGCATGGAGCCAGGAGTAACCTCTGAGCACTGCCAGGTGTGACCCAAAAACCACACACACACACACACAAAAAAGAAATCAGGCATTTCCCCTGGGCACTGCTAGGTGTAGACCAAAATACAGTAATATATACTAAGGGGGCCAGAACTATGGTACAGAGAGTAAGGCATTTGCTTTATACGTAGCTGACCCAGGTTCTATTCCCAGCCCCTCATCTGGTCTTCCTAGCCTTCCAGGAGTGATTCCTGAGTGCAGGATCAGATCATGCCAGGCCCTGTGGGAGGAACCAGAAAACTCATGGAATAAAAATCAAAGCGCTGGGATTCTCTGAAAGCCACCATACGTTCCAATTCCTACCCGAATCTGCCACTCTGCCATTGTGTGCATCAAGGATGCCAGTTATTCCCAGATCTCTTTCTTAGTGGGGGGACTCACCACTAAGCACACTTTTCTCTGCTTCTTGCACAGACTTCTCAAGGGATTTTTACCCCTTTCAGCCCACAATTTCTTTCCTTCAAAATAGTTGGGTTTGGCCCCCAAACAAGCAAGCAAACAAAATAAATAGACTTGAAAACAAACCTTGCCGTTTCCTCATCTTTTCCTGTCTCCCCAATATTTTAATGCTATTGTGAAGTGAATTGAGATTCCTCCCATAATGGCTGCAGCTAATCTAGATTGAATCATTTTCTGATTAAGAACTAGTCCATGGAAATATCCCAAAGTGATTTCCTTTCTCCTTCACTCTGGACCAATATGCCGCCCCTCTCTGGCTCGAAGCCTATTCCTAAGTAGGTTAACATGGAGAAAAAAAAAAGAATAGCCTCTTTTTTTTTTTCCTTCTCTTTTTGATATTGGTGCCTCTTCCCTTGTGATAATGTTCTGAAAATAAGTTAAGAGAAATAAAGGCTAATTTAATCGGAGAACCTAATTGCTAATGCTGATTTTAAGGTCAGACAATTCAGTCTTTGAAGGCGAGGATAACAAAGGCTATACAAACATTTTGCAAACCAGATGAACCCAAAGTTTGCTTTTTCTGAAGGTTGAATGATCTACCAGTAGCACAAACTTCTCACCTGACTCAGTTCTTGAAGACCCCAGATCTGTTTATTTGGTACTGGTACTGCATGGCTTTATTTCGCTGAACACCATTATATCATGATATTTCTTATTCACGTGGAAGATAGTATTTTTAGGCCCTGCTCAAAGGACCAGAGCATATAATTTGTACACAAGAGTTACTGGTTTGATCCCCACCACCACATGGTTGCTGAACTCTCTCAGGAGCACCCCC
The DNA here is from genome assembly GCF_024139225.1 of Suncus etruscus. Classification (NCBI taxonomy): domain Eukaryota; kingdom Metazoa; phylum Chordata; class Mammalia; order Eulipotyphla; family Soricidae; genus Suncus; species Suncus etruscus. Next base: position 40,905,200 of record NC_064867.1, on the reverse strand, counting down.
AGAGTACAGAGTCCCTGACCACAGCCAACTGTGGACCCCAAACAAAACAAAAACAAAAAAAGAACAAGGCAGGGGCCAGAGAGATAGTACAGCAAAGAATTAGGGCATTTGCCTTGCAAGTGGTCAATAGGAGTTCAATCTCTGGTACCCTATATGGTCCCCTAAGCACTGCTAGTGATCCCTGAATGCAAAGCCAGGAGTAACCACTGATTATGACTAGGTGTAGTCCAAAAAGAAGAACAAAAGAAAAGAAGAAGGCAGTATTTTCAGAAACTTGGAAATGAAGGCCTTTTATTATCTGGGAATTGTATTTTTTGATACAAAAGTATATTAAAATATCAGTTTAGTTTGAATTTTCTCCTCCTAGGAGCAACCATTTGCAAGGTCAGCTTTTTGTACCCAGATAACCATTGTCCTCCATTCCTCCAGCAATACCAGATATTGGGGTTACTGTCATTGTCTTATTGTTTGAGGGGACTTGGATTTGCGTTACACCTGGAAGTGCTCAGGGCTTCCTCCTGGCTCAGGAATTTCTCTAGTAATATTAGGGGACCACCTGGCTCAGCCACATACAAGCCATTATAGTACCCCTATATGCTGTCTCTGGCCTGAGACTACCTTTTAAAATGGCTCCCTCCCTATTTTCTCTTCCTTCTTCTGCTATGAGGAGACCTAGTTTTTAAGGTCAGTAGAGAGGCTTGTTTGAGGGGAACAGGAGGGAAACTACTCCGAAGAAGCTCTTTGTTGTTTTACTTCATGTCAGAGTTTCCACAAGAAAAGCTCATCTCATATAAGTGTCCCTTGTCCTGGGACTGTTTAAGAGAGAAGGATTCGGGATTCAAGCCTGGATGATGGAGAAATAGTGTCCAAGAAGGGTAGGCAAAGCTGGTTAACTCTGGAGTCATTGAGGCCAGGCCCGAAGAACATTTCTGGGAAGTGGCATGGTGGGTGGGGGAGTGAATTGGAGACCCAGCTAAGGACACAGCTGGTCTCAAGTGCAGCCACTCATGGGGGAGTTTCTCTATCAGCACCAAAGGGAGCAAAAATGGTGGCAAGAAACAAAGGACAGAGAGAAAACTACTCTCTTCCAGGACCCAGCTGGAGCATGAGGTGCCCTAATACTGTGACTCCATAGGCAGTCACTTAAGCCACTGCAAAACATGCCTGTCTGTCCCCCTTTCCTGGCTGATCTGTTTCATGAAGATGGACTCAAACTCTCATCTTGGGGCATACCAGGTATGGGTGTTAATGATCCCTACCTACATCAAGAGGAGATTGATTGTACCTTAAAAATGAAATTGAATAAAGTGAGATCAATAGGAAGCTGTTGTTGGAGGCCACTGTCCCTGAAAAATGGAGGATGCAAGAAGTGAGAAAGTCTGTCTGACCCTGAAGGATGGAGAATGCTGAAAGTGAAAAAAATCTGGCTGTCAGAACTGGTTAGTGAGCTAAGGGTTCCACGCCTTGGAGAGGAACAAGCCCATTGATTATGGAAAATGATAAATGCAACCTGAAAGGATTATCCACCTTCCTTCTCTCATGCATAATTTCCTTTGCTTCCTGGTTGGCCTGAGAACCCCCTAGAACAATTAGAATTACTCATGACATGGAGATGGTGACACAAACACAGCCCAGCATTGATGACGTGTTTTGCATCTTCCCTAAAGAGTTAAATGCATGTTTCTACAATCAAGTCATGCATGGAACAGCCCAGAAAAATAACACAAGATTCACTGACTTGATCACAGATATGGTCACAGAAAGATCTATACATGTGACAGAGTTAGAGTTTTCAAAATAATACGATAATTTTACGCATAACTTTCCTATTAACTCGATATGAGTTCTAGAAGTTTCACACACCAAGGTAAAATACTTAAAATACTTTAGGGTACGATTCCCAAGGATGGGGCATTTCCCTCCCATAACTGCAAAACTATTACCACACTTGAGAGAGCCATGACCTCCTGAGTCTCTCTTTTGGGCCTCCTGGTCATGCTTTGGGAATGCAAGGACCATCTTAGCAGTTGCTTACTATCAAACCAGCATCTCAGACCTAAGAATTCCACAGTTCCCCCAAAACACATGGTTTAGATTCATTTATTTTCTTTTTTTTTTTTTTTTTTGGCCACACCCGTTTGACGCTCAGGGGTTACTCCTGGCTATGTGCTCAGAAATCGACCCTGGCTTGGGTGGACCATATGGGACGCCGGGGGATCGAACCTCGGTCCTTCCTTGGCTAGCGCTTGCAAGGCAGACACCTTACCTCCAGCGCCACCTACCCGGCCCCAGATTCATTTATTTTCTGGCTGTTGAAAATTTCTTCTAGAGGTTTAATTTTATTTTTTTTTAAATCAGGATCTGACTATGGGTACAAGCTGACTTTACAGACAATGATCTTAGTGGGTTAGTGGGTTTTTTTTTTTTGTTTTGTTTTGGTTTGGTTTTTGGTTTTGGGGTCACATCTGGCAGCGCTCAGGGGTTACTCTTGGCTCTACGCTCAGAAATCGCTCCTGGCAGGCTCGGGGGACCATATGGGATGCTGGGATTCGAACCACCGTCCTTCTGCATGCAAGGCAAATGCACTACCTCCAGGCTATCTCCCAGGTCCCTGATCTTAGTGTTTTTAAAAGGGGCCTTGCCCAACAGGGTTTGGCAAAAAGATCACACGGGTGATGGATTTAGGGACCACTAGGGCTGCATCTGGGGGTTCTGGGGTGCCATCCAATGCTGAATATCTAATTCAGGGGCTCTCCATGCAAAGCTTATGCTTTTTCACTGGGCCACATCCTAGCCCCTTGAGCCCTCCGGCCCATTTTTCAGGACATGGATTCATTAGAAGCCAGACCAGAGAAGGATTCTGTGGGACCCACCCATTGGGGGGTCCTTGAATGTGCCCTTGAACATGTCTAGGGGACTGTCTCCTACAAAACGGTTGGTACTAAGAGAGAATAGGGATAGGAACACACTTATTTCTCCTGGCTATCCATGGTGACATGGTTCTGTGATTGCTGAGGGGGTGGCATGTTCCCCCTTGACAAAGTCCAGTGTCCACATGGCGACTTATTGGAGAACATGGGGTGACTTGGGAGACCATGTTTTCTTTCCCATTGACTTTTGGCCCAGAGGCACGGCACCTGCTGATATTTTTGTCTAAATAAATGATTACTCAGGAAACTGGAAGTGGTGATTTTCTAATTTTATTATTCTTTCCACGTGTGTGGGTTGCCTTTTCTACACAGAAGCACTTTCTGGCTTTTCTTTTTGCCAATTTCCTTTCATTTCTAAGGAGGAGATAATATGGCCTGTTCTGAGCTTTCTTCAAATAGACCCCAGATAGGGTTGGGTTACTGCGGTGGTCTCGGATGATGGTCTTGAAAATGGGGGCAAAGGTTGGAACTGTGAATTGACCCTGGCAGAGTTGCCCCCCAAATTTAGAAACGTTGGTAGCAATCATGGACAACAGAAGAGCTGTGGAACGTGACTGGAGCTCCCCCAGTTTCTTTGTGTTGCAGCTTCTAAAACCACTCTGCCATGTTTGCTCCCCAAGTGGCAGGGCCTCTAAAGTCCAGAGAGCACCGTGGCAAAGAGTGCCACTGTTTAGACTTCTCTCATCTTCTGGGGCCTGGCTGGCACAGAAGCACTGCCCTCTTTACTGCTCTCCCCAGCCTGGTCTCTCTACTGCTCTTTCCCCAAAACCATGCACGCTTCCTTTTTATGTCATCCTTTCTAGGCAAACTTGAGGTCCCCACACCTAGTGGTCTGGCAAATGTGAGGTGCCCTCTCTGTGTCATGCCTAAGCTGGAGGGCCCCAGAGCCACAGTAATGCATCAACTTCCCTCTCCCTTCAAGAAGTCTCTGGTGCCAGGAGAGAACTCAAAGGGCTGGAGCATACACCTGGCTTCCTTCCTTCCTTCCTTCCTTCCTTCCTTCCTTCCTTCCTTCCTTCCTTCCTTCCTTCCTTCCTTCCTTCCTTCCTTCCTTCCTTCCTTCCTTCCTTCCTTCCTTCCTCCCTCCCTTCTTCCCTCCCTTCCTCCCTCCCTCCTTCCTCCCTCCCTCCTTCCTCTCTCTCTCTCTCTCTCTCTCTCTCTCTTTCTCTCTCTCATCACACCCAGCAGTGCTCAGGGATTATTCCTGGCTCCAGGCTCAAAAATTGCTCCTGGCAGGCACGGGGGACCATATGGGACACCGGAATTTGAACCGATGACCTCCTGCCTTACCTCCATGCTACCTCTTTGGCCTCCCTCTCTCTTCTCTCTCTCTCTCTCTCTCTCTCTCTTTCTTCCTTCTTTCCTTCCCTCCCTCCTTCTCTCCTTCCCTCCTTCCTTCCTTCCTTCCTTCCTTCCTTCCTTCCTTCCTTCCTTCCTTCCTTCCTTCCTTCCTTCCTTCCTTCCTTCCTTCCTTCCTTCCTTCCTTCCTTCCTATCTTTGTATAGCCAACGAGTAAAGAAGAAGCAGACTAAATTATTTTTCAATAACCTTGTTTTTGTTTGTCTGTTTTGTTTATTTGAGGGGAATCACACCTGGTGATGCTCAAGGGCTACTCCTGGCCCTGACCTCAGGAATTGTTTCTGGTGGTGCTCGGAGATCATATGGGATAGTGAGGATCAAACGCAGTTGGCCATGTGCATGGGAAGCACCTTTCTCACTGCACTATTGCTCTGGTTCCTCAATGATCTTTAACGTAATCTAATACATCCAAAATACTTTCATTTCCAACATGGGCTTATTACTTTCCAACACAACTTATTAAAGAGGTGTTTTAATTTTTTTTATTATTTTTTGGTTTTTGGGTCACACCCGGCAGCACTCAGGGGTACTCCTGGCTCTAGGTTCAAAAATCGCTCCTGGCAGGCTCGGGGACCATATGGGATGTCGGGATTTGAACCACTGACCTTCTGCATGCAAGGCAAACACTTTACCTCCATGCTATCTCTCCAGCCTCTTATTTTTATTTTTTAAAGCAGTTCTATTTATTTATTAATTGATTGGGTTTTGGGCCACACCAGCGATGCTCAGGGTTACTCCTGGCTCTATGCTCAGAAATCACTCTTGGCAAGCTTGGGGAATCCTATGGAATGCCAGGGTTCATCCCAGGTTGGCCACAGGCAAGACTAATGTCCTACTGCTGTAGTATCTCTCCGACCCCCGCTTTGAAATTTTTTTTGTTTGGGCCACACCCATTTGATGCTCAGGGGTTACTCCTGGCTAAGCGCTCAGAAATTGCCCTTGGCTTGGGGGGACCATATGGGACGCCGGGAGATCAAACCGCGGTCCTTTCTTGGCTAGCACTTGCAAGGCAGACACCTTACCTCTAGCGCCACCTCGCCAGCCCCTGAATTATTATTTATTTTTAAACTTTGAAAGTTGCTATCACTTGATTCTCAATTTCATATCTCACATTTTCACACCAGATATCGCCTCAATAGCTGTCACCATCTAGCAAATTTTTTCCAGGAAAAAAATGGTAGCAACAATAGAGACAAGTTTCTGAACTCACAACGGCAATTCAGCAATAGTTTTAGGTGTCACCCATTTCATAGTCAGTCATCAGAGTTCCAATGTCCTGAAACCATTTGGTGACTGGCACTGGGGACAGGTGCAAACCCCTGGCCAGGACATACCTGAGGGGTACATGCATGGAAGCCAACGTGTGAGGGGACATGCCAGCAAAGGCAGCCTGTGAGGAGTACGTGCCATAGAGGCAGCCTTTGAGGGGCACACAGAGGACGTGCTCCCATGTCACCACCTGCCTCTTTTTATGTTTGTTTTGTTTTTGTTTTTGGGTCACAGCTGGCAGCGCTCAGGGGTTCCTCCTGGCTCTATGCTCAGAAGTCGCTCATGGCAGGCTCGGGGGACCATATGGGATGTTGGGATTCAAACCACCATCCTTCTGCATGCAAGGCAAATGCCTTACCTCCATGCTATCTCTCCAGCCCCTACCATCTGCCTCTTTTGATTTATGTTTCTCTCACAGATATACTGAAATACGTAAAGCCCCCAGCCAGGGACCAGCTGAGCAAGCTGGGACCCCTCTGTGTGAGAGAGAGAGAGGTGAATGGAGTGGGACCATTTAGACAGAGACATTCAGCAGAAAGTTCTAGCGTTCCAGGATACAATGCTAAGCCCGAGAAACAACAATGGTGTCTACCAGAGTCTCTGCCCCTCCCAGGCCTGACATTAAATGTGTCTCTGAGCAGATACACGAAGTATAGATCTCACAAGGCGAGTTGTGTGTTGTCCCCAGTTGTGTATCTTTGGGAAGTAAATCAACATCTCTGGGCCTTCATTTCCTGAGTCACAGAAAGAAAAGTTTCACTCAGAGATTTTATAAAACAACATACATATATATCCAGCTTGGTTAATGGATTATGTACAACTCACATAGCCGATAAACCCCAATGATTATTATTTTTTAGCAATCATGAGTTAACATACTAGCTAATGGCTCTAAGGGTTATGCGATGGTACTTTCTGATTTGGTCCAGAAGGTTCATAACACAGCGGTAGGGCGTCTACCTTGCACACAGCTGATCCAGGGTGAACTCTGATGCAAATCCCAGCATCCCATATGGTCTCCCCAAGCCTGCCAGGAGCAAGTTCTGAGCCCAGAGCCAGGAGTAACCCCTGAGCACCGCCAGTTGTGACCCCCTAACCAAAATTAAAAAAAAATAAAATAAAAATAAAAAAAGTTTCAGACCCTAGACTCTATCAAGCAATCTTGATGTAGATTTGTTATAAAGCAGAAAATTAAAATGATCTTTCCCTCCAAAAGGGCAAAGAAATCGCTCTGAGACTGTTCCTAATGGGGAGTCATTGGGGAATAGATTCCTAGACTCCCCAAAGACACAGCGGAAGGTACCAAAGCAGCAGGGTCAGAATCTAGGCTTTTGCCAGTTAACTCACTGTGTCGTCTTGGGAAATAACCCCGTTTCTAGAGTCCCAGTGAGCCCCTGTCCCTGGGGGGCAGTAAAAGCTTGTGACACCCCTGGCAGTGGGTCAGAAATGCTCAGACCTGCTCACACTACTGTGCCCGGGGTACTGGTACTTTGGGGTGTGGGGACCCTGCAGTCACAAGCAGTGCTTGTGTAGGGTAGGTGCTGAATTGGATCTAGCACCCAGCAGATGCATGAGGTCTGAACAGCATATCCTCCAGGCCTGCAGAGTGGGTGGGTGGGTGGGTAAGGGGCACCCTTAGATGGCCTCTCTCTCACCTTCCTTAGCCTTCTTCTTCTCCTTAACTGCGTGCTCTGTGCTAACTCTGAAAGTCTCAGGATCTTTGGTAGCTGCTGGAGCTTCTGTTGACAGGGTTTGCTGTTTATTTAAACACCTGGGAATAAAGGGGAGGCTTGAAGCACGATGGAGTCCTGGGTTGAGGTTGAGGAGTGGGTTTATTTTCTGCCACTACTTCTGAGAGCGAGCAGGTCCCCCCCCCCCCCACACCCCAATGCTGTGTGTGTCTATATGTGTGCAAGAGCTTGCATAGGTGAGAACAGGCATATCTGTACGTGGTGCCCTATACCTCGCATGCCCAGGTGTGTGTGTGTGTGTGTGTGTGTGTGTGTGTGTGTATGTCTGTGGGTCCCCAAAATCTGCGCGTGCATTGCACACGCGTGTGCGAAAACCTTATACCTCGCATGCCCAGGTGTGTGTGTGTGTGTGTGTGTGTGTGTGTGTTTGTGTGTATGTCTGTGGGTCCCCAAAATCTGCGCGTGCATTGCACACGCGTGTGCGAAAACCTTTGGCTGCAAATATGCATATGCCCCAAAAAGCTCGGGCGGGCCAGGTTTTGCAAGCAATCTCTCCCAAAAGTTCTTCAGCACAAATGTCAGTCCATCAGAGACGCCCTGGGAGAAGTTGGAGGGCCTGGGAGCCCAGGGAGGGCGGGGGGGGAAACTCCTCCGGCGCAGGGCATGCTGGGAGTTGTAGTTCCTCTCGCGTAGATTCCTATAAGCCCGGATGGAGCTCCGGACTACATTTCCCAGGATGCCCCGCGGCCTATATAAAGGCAGCGGGAGCCGCTGGCCGGTGCAGTAACCATGTGGATGAGCTACTGAAGCGTCCCTGGAGCTGAGCTCACCCGGGGTGGGAGGAGGAGGAGGAGGAGGAGGAGGAAGGAGGAGGAGGAGGAGGAAGGAGGAGGCTGAGGGGAAGAGAGGAAGAGCATTTGCAGCCTAACGGAACCAGCTCGGATATGGGGGGGCCAGGCCAGCTCTGACCACTACCCCACCCGGCCCCCCCAACCCCCAAGACTTCAAGGTACAGAAAATGCAAAAATTGGGGTTCTGTGCAACCAGCAAAAGTTTGCTCCGAGTTCGTGCATGCATGCACTTGCTTGCTTTCGGGTGCAGAGGCATTTTTTTTGGAAGGTGGGGGGACCCCAAGAGGGGTGGGACTCCATAGGAGTCCCCCCAACTTCAATTTGCTCAACTCTGCAAAGATATGGAGTGTGTGTGTCTGTGTGTGTGTGTGTGTGTGTGTGTGTGTGTGTGTGTGTGTGTGTGTGTGGGGTCCCAGCCAAGCTGTCAAGAGCGACTTGCTTCCATGCCCCAAGTTGCCAAACTGTTGGAGCCAGCTGTAGGAAATCATGTTATTATTATTATTTCTAACATTGTATTATTTTCAGGGTGAAGGGAGGTTTTGGGGGCGAGTTTGCAGAAGGAAACGATTGCTCCTTCAAATGTGAATGTATATGCACATAGAGTTGGGGGTCCAGGGAGGAGAGGGCCCCTGAGAAACAGGTTGCAGAGATGCACCCTTCCCGGGGTCTTCCAGACAGCCTCCAAAAGCACTCTTTGGCTAAGAGACTATATTGACTCTCCCGCTGGGAAGGAAGGAGGTGGTGTTGGGGGGGGTGTATTTTTATAGGGGAACCCATCCCAGGCGCTCACTCACCCCTTTTTGCTTCTATTCACAGGCGCTGGCCCTGACCCTCAGTGGCCTGATCTACACCATCTGGTGCTTTGGGACAAGCAGACCCTCCTGTACCTAGAGTCTGGCCCCAGCTTGGGTCAGGTAAGTCCTGGGTACCCCTAACTGGGGGGGGGTGTTTCTAGATCTGGTGGGACAGGAAGACCTGGGGTGAGGGATCCCTGTGGGCTTGCTGTCAGAGGCACCCCAAGGCCAGGCCAGGCCAGGCCAGGAGGCAGGCAGGAGCCCCAGGAACCGGCTGGCCCGTGGGTGGCACTGCTTGCCAGGCAGGCGACTGAAAATGCGAAGGACACGCTGGCTGGCTGCGTTTCCTCTGCTCAGATATGTAAGCAAGAGCCAGCGGCCTTGCCTTGCCGTGTCAAAAATAGTCACTTTCTTTTTTTCTTCCTGTGAACGTGTGTTTCATCAGAGTAGGCTGGAATGCAAGAAATGAAAGTCGTGGCTGGCAGATCGGAAGAATTTAGAACTTTGAAAATAAAAGGGAAGTCGCTGGGTCAGAGAACCTTCCCAAGCCACCTGGGGTGGGTGGGTGACATCCCTTTGGGGGGTACCCCCTGGGCAGCGAGGCTCTGTCGTAGTCAACAACACAGACAACAACACAGACAGGGCCCTATTTCTTTCCCCAAAATGGTCAGATTGCTCCCAGGATTGGGAGGCTTAGTTGGGGTGTTTGTTTGGCCATCATAAGTGAACTTCAGGGGACAGGGCAGAAGGCAGGGTAGGGTGCAGGTGGGGACTGGACCGCTAAATATTTGCCTGTTCCCCGGGCTACAATCTTTGGGGTTTTTCTCATTAGAAAATAAAAAAAAAGTTGGACCCCTCATTAGAGGCGAGTCCACTTGTTTCCTGTCGATAAGATCCTAAGGAGCGCTGCAAGGGAAATGCCCGGCCCGCCTGCCTGCCTTCTGGAGCTAGCCCAGACCAGACGCCCCCTTTTCCCTCCTTGGAAGGAGCTTCTGCTCCCCACCCTGGGGCGCTGGTCCCCCCTCAGGCCCATCCCCAGAGAAGTTCCTGACAAGAAAGTTCTGGAGCCCAGATCCTGAGAATCTTGTGGGATCTGGCCGGGAAGGAGTCAGGGAGAAATGGAGTCCCTAGCCCAGGGGAAGAACCCTCTGTCTTTTTGTCTTTCTTTCTGTCCTCTGTCTTCCTCTTCCCTCTCCATCTCTATCTCTCCCTTTTCTCTCTCTTCCTCTTCTCTCTCCCTCCTCTCTCTTCCTCTTCTCTCTCCTGCCTCTCTTCCTCTCTCCCCCTCTTTTCTATCTCTCTTCTCTATATATCTCCCTCTTCTCCCTCCTCTCTTTCTCTCTCTCCCCTTCCTTTCTCTCTCCTCTCTCCCACTTCTCTCACTTTCTTTTCTCCTCTCTCCTTTCTCTCTACCTCTCTCTTCTCTCCTCCTCTCCTCCTCTCCTCTCCTCTTTCTACCTCTCTCCTCTTCCTCTTCCTCTCCCTCTCTTTCTTTCTCTCTCTCCCTCCTCTCTCTCTCCCTTCTCTCTCTCTCTCTCTCTCTCTCTCTCTCTCTCTCTTTCTCTCTTTCTCTCTCACCTGAGTCCTACAAATGCACAAGGACGGCACCTTTTTGCTGCTGCTGGAACCATTCCCTCTGCCTTTCCCCTTGCACAGACCACTTCTTCACTTCTTTGGAGCCAGGAGGAGCCAGGCAGGCAGAAGGAGGTCTTTAAAGTTGGCTTAGAAAGGCCTCCCTGGCAGTGGGCCTGAGCAGAATCAAAGACAACCCCCCGCTGGGACCCTGTCTCGTTCCCTCTCATTCCCCAGACTAGTGTCTGCAACCTTTCCTTCAAGGCCCTGGGGTGTCCTGAGAATCTAAAAAATCAGGTGCCTTTCACTCTAGAAAGTTCCACTTGCCTGCAGGGAGGCTGTGCTGGCCCTGCCATGGCCCTTTACACACCCTCCCTTGGCTTTGCGATTCACTAGTTTTGCAGAATGCTTTCATTTCTGCCCTGTGAGCCTTCCCTCCCCGGGTACGGGCTGCTCTTTGAATAATTCAAATCAGAGCAGAATATCAAGATTGCTTATCAGGCTATGAGCAGTCTGCGTGCTTTGAATGATCGAGCCCTGACTTCCACTTGGAAGGAGATCCTCACCCTCAAAAGTTGTCTGGGGTGGTGGAGTAAGGTCTTGCCCACCAACCGAGAGGGGTTGACTTTGGGAAGGAAGGCATGTGTGAGAGTGAGATGGGGTGGCTGATGGCGGGAGGAGTAGTGGGCAAACTCAGCTCGTGGGGCTTTATCTTTCAAATACTTTCTGCTGAGGAAGACGTGTGTGTGTGTGTGTGTGTGTGTGTGTGTGTGTGTGTGTGTGAAATGCCCTATGACCATGGTGTGTGTGTGTTTATGTGTGTGTTTATGCCCTACCAATGTACTATCTCTCTGTCCCCAAATACTTTCTGTTAAGGAAAACCATGGTGTGTGTGTGTGTGTGTGTGTGTGTGTGTGTGTGTGTGTGTGTGTGAAATGCCCTAAGATCATGGTGTGTGTGTGTGTCAAATGCCCTAACACCATTTGTGTGTGTGTGTTTATGTGTGTGTTAAATGCCCTACCAATGTACTATTTCTCTGTCCTCTTTCTGTTGAGGAAGACCATGGGTTGTGTGTGTGTGTGTGTGTGTGTGTGTGTGTGTGTGTGTGTGAGAGAGAGAGAGAGAGAGAGAGAGAGAGAGAGAGAGAGAGAGAGAGAGAGAGAGAGAGAGAACAGAAATGGGGAAAACCTTGAATCCACTGGTATGCAGCAGCTGACATCCAGAGAAAAGGGATTGCAGGCCTTTTAAGCGCGTTTTTATGATGTCATGGACATTGCCTGATTTCTTCACAAGTAGCTCTCGAAAGCCAAAACAGTGAAACAACAAACACCAAATATGAAAATAAAAAATAGAAAAGAAACTTCCAAACCCAGAACCATGTGGGCTGGACCGAAGTTTCTAGGTCAGGATGCATCTAATTAAGGCTCATATTCAAGGCCACTGTCCCATCTGCTTTGCTGTTGGTTTTGATTTAAAAAAAAATAATGCATTGCATCCATACTAGCTAGATGGGCTCTTGAAGCGACTCTTGATATGAGGGGCAGCTTGAAGCCAGCAAAAAGAATGATAAAATCGCTGTGATTTCTGTTGATTGTCGCAGTGTCTGTGGTTCTGTCATCTTTGCTAATGAGAATGCGATGAAGAAGGTGTTGAAGCCATCACTTTTTTCTTGGTCTGTTCTCACATTGAACTGTGTCTGTGTTCTGTTCTGCCTTGGTCCTTGGAGCGTAAGGAAACTTTTTAAGACATGCAAAGTTGTTGCACCTTATTTCACTTGGCACATTTCTGTCGTACCTGCCATATCTTAGCACCTACTATGTGGGTGATTGGGAACCCAGCAGGGAAAACCCTGTCCCCGTATCTTGAATCAGAGGCAGGATATATAAATAAATAGGATCAGAGTGTGCTAGCATTTCCCATTGGCATGGAACAGCTAAAGCAGAACCAGGGGAACTATGAATAATGCATGTTGCTGAGGAGAGGTGAGTTGGAGCTCACTTCTGTCAGTGGGGATGGGAGAAGGCACAGCTGTTGGGGAGGATGGCATAGTGGTGCTCCCGGAAGTCCCTACCAGCGGGTCTGGAAGCCCCAACTGCTGGCAAGTGTCTGGAAGATGCAGAAGGGGGACTGGGGCAGCCGTGTCTGCTCCATGGTGGGAGAACTCCTGTGGGTGATAGACAACCCTGAAAGTGGTGTGGCCGGACCTTGGGCTGTTACTCATTCAGCCTGTAAAAGGAAGTGCATTCTCACATGTTCCTGAGAGTTCATCTTTGAAATGTGGACTATAGATATGAATGTACCCCACCCCTTAACCACGTACACAGGCCTTGGCATGGAGCTGGAGGTGGGATGCATATGGGGAACTGCTAGAAATGGATGTTGGTGCTGGCAGCTCCGTGGGTGCCATGTTTGGTGTTGTCATCACTTGGGTGAAAAAGGTTCACTTGTGTTGTGGCTGTTTGCTACAGAGGGCAAAGTGGGGACAGCAGCATGGGGCTGCTGTGGGGGACAGATCATGGGGGTAGAGGATGCAGGAGGCCAGTTGGGCATGGCAGGCAGCTGAGCAGAGGACAGGAGGCCAGGGAAGTACATGGTGGCACCACTTGGGTGGCTGGCTGCGAGTGGACAAGTGGAGGTAGCTTCTCATGTCCATGGCCACGTTTTCACACAGGGGACTGGCCAGATCTCATTCCAGATCAGAACTTGAGAGGCCCTGGACTCAGATTTCTCGACTGGCCAGTTGGCCAGAGACTCACGTGGCTGTTGCTTTCCTCAGAAGCATCTGATAAGTGCTTGGTCTCCACAGCACGGTTTCACAGTGGGGGTGCTTCCTGTCTTCACCCCAAGCCTAGGATCCATTGATAACCACATTGATCTGGGTGCTGTGATTGGGTCCTCTAGGAGGAACGCTCCCAGAAGGGGCGTGATCTTGCACTCAATTCATTCCTCATGAAATGATTGTGCTTGTTACTGCAGAGCCCTCAGAAGAGGGGACCCCCCCCAAGCCCTCCATCAAATTGGGGTTCTCTGTGTATAGGGAACTAGAGTACAGCCAGCTCAGCCTTCCTGGGGGCCCTGCTGTGGGCATTCCACACACCAGCACATCTCATCCATAAGCAGAGACCCCCATTTCTACAAGGGGCTGCACATCAGATGAATGCACTTTGTCTGACTTTGGGGCTCAGTTGACTGGCAGTGTTTTGTACTTGTGACCCTCAGCTCAGGCTCCCTGGTTTAGATTTTATTCTCTGTAAAGCAGTGGTCCTCAAACTATGGCCCGCGGGCCATATACTATATTTGTATCTGTTTTGTTTCTTCATTGTAAAATAAGATCTATGCAGTGTGCATAAGAATTTGTTCATAAGTTTTGTTTTTACTATAGTCAGACCCACCAATGGTCTGAGGGACAGTGAACTGGCCCCCTGTTTAAAAAGTTTGAGGACCCCTGCAAAGGAAGCACATCTTAAGGACTTGCACCCCTCAGTGGGGATATCTTTTATCAGGGACAAAAGCTGGTATGATGACAGGACATGATCCCCCCTTGATTGGCTTTTGTAGGTGAAATGACCCATTAGAGATTACTCTGCTGTCTGTCTGCTCCTAGGAGGTGGAAGTGAATGGCTCCTGTGGAATTGTATCCTGTGGGAATGGGGTGCTCCAGCCCAAACCCTCTGTCTCTCTGGGCCTCATCCCACCTCCAGGCTCCTTCTCGGATCCTCAACACCAATTGGTTCTTCAACTACAGCCTGTAGACCACATACTGTATTTGTTCCCATTTTGCTTCTTCACTTCAAAATAAGATATATGCAGTATGCATAGGAATTTGTTCACAGTTTTTGTTTTTATTATAGTCTGGCCCTCTAATGGTCTGAGGGACAGTGAACTGGCCTCATGTTTAAAAAGTTTGAGAACCACTGCTCTACACTTTCCCCTTGAGTCTTAGGTTACTTGGGGACCTGTTCCATTCTGAAATTCTTGAGTAAAAGCAATTGCAACCAAAAAAAATTTTTTGTAGGCCATCTTTTGAGAGCCTATTGTCAATTCCTTGATTTTTTTATGTGTGTGCATAAAAAATATATAGGATTACCTTATCTGTGTCCATTTCACAGTTTATTTATTTATTTATTGGTTTTTTGGGTCACACCCGGTAGTGCTCAGGGGTTACTCCTGGCTCTATGCTCAGAAATCACCCCTGGCAGGCACAGGGGACCATATGGGATGCCGGGATTCGAACCACCGTCCTTTTGTATGAAAGGCAAACACCTTACCTCCATGCTATCTCTCCGGACCCAGTATATTTATTTATTTGCTTTTTGGGCCACACCCGGTGGTGCTCAGGTGTTACTCCTGGCTATGTGCTCAGAAGTTGTTCCTGGCTTGGGGAACCCTATGAGACGCTGAGATCTAACCATAGTCTGTCTTAGGTTAGCGTCTGCAAGGCAAACTTCCTACCACTGCGCCACTGCTCTGGCCCCTTCACAATATATTTTAAATGAAGGTCTGGCTAAGGTTGATGGCATTTCATGTGTCTTTAAATTCATATATTTCCATATGGATATTTCCATATTGTATCACTGTGGTTTTACACATTTTGAGATGAATTTCTCTGAAGGTGTTCCTCTTCCAGTTTGGATTTTTGTGGGCTGTATATAGCAGTGTAGTCATGGCTGGATGGCCTCATCTATCCCCTCTCTACCGCCTAAACTGGTGGATAAATCCAAAGACTGACTGGAGTCCTTACTGCCCGCCCCCAGCCTGTTTGGTGAACTTCACTCTTGGGGCGTGTGGGATGCCCGATGTGGCCTCTGTGGTGTTACCAAATTCAAATGTTCCCTTGCTTTACCCCACGAGTTCATTTGGAGTTGCAAAACTCCTATTTCTGTTTTCTTCTTTATTAGCTGGGTTACTGGATTCAAAGCAATTTCTGCTGCTTAACCTATCAGGCTAGCTTCGCTGGTGAATCTATCTCTGATTTTCTAGTTTTCAGAACAGAGATCTGTTTTCCTGGCATGACCCATAGTGTTATATTCTTGCCTAGGTCACTCTGGTCAGGTCAGTCTGTGGATAAGGAACCACAAATACCAGGAATGCCCTTAACCCCTCCAACATAAGGACTATACTTCTATTTCATTTTATTTATTTATTTATTTATTATTTATTTTTTGTTTTGTTTTTGGGTCACACCTGGCAGCGCTCAGGGGTTACTCCTGGCTCTACACTCAGAAATCACTCCTGGCATGCTTAGAGGACCATATGGGATGCCGGGATTCGAACCACCAACCTTCTGCATGAAAGGCAAATGCTTTACCTCCATGCTATCACTCCGGCCACTCTATGGCATTTTTAAACTTTATTTACTTATTGATTGATTGATTGGTTTTGGGGCCACACCCCGTGCTTCCCAGGGGTTACTCCTGGCTCTGCATTTAGAAATCACCCCTGGCAGGCTGGGGGACCATATGGGATGCCGGGAATTGAACCAGGTCCCTCCCGGTTGGCCACATGCAAGGCAAACACCCTACTTGTTGTTGTGCTATCTTCGTGGCCCCAAGGACTGTCCTTTTTGTTTTTGTTTTTCTTTTGTTTTGGGCCACACCCAGTGGGGTTCAGGGGTTACTCCTGGCTATGCACTCAGAAATCGCTCCTGGCTTGGGGACCATATTGGACAATGGGAGATCGAACCACAGTCCATCCTAGGTTAGCCATATGCAAAGCAAATGCCCTGCCACTTGCGCCACTTCTCTGGCCTCAGGACTGTTCTTAATGTACTGGCTGAGATGCCCCTGAACCTATATGGCCAGGGACTTATTTTCTGTTGGTGTCATTAGGAGTCTTTTTTATTAAATATGAGGTGAACTTATCGCTGTGCCAAGTGTCCATCTTCCCTCATTATAAGAGACTTATTCTCTTGGTCCTGGTGTCTTTTAGGAGGCTGCGATGACTTTCTAGCCTTCTGCATGATGTTGCTTCTCCCTGGCCTCGAAGTGCCTCCTCTTCCAGGGTCCCCCATACTTCGGAGAGGGAAGTGGAAGTTAGAGACTGCTGGCTGCTTCTTTCTCACAATGCACACATCCGGAAACAATTCAGAGCAAACCTCCTAACAGGGAGCTTTTCTTTCTCTCATGTTGTTGTTGAACTTCTGCCATGAAAACGCTTCCGAATAGAGTTAGCTGGCACACAGGTGCCTTTGAAGGACATGCTCGGGACATGCCCTGAAGATCTCCAGTTGGTCCTGGTGTGTGACTTTGCTCTGACATAGAAGATCCAGAGAGATGGTGTAATGAGACGTTCTTTGGGTGTTGGGTTGGGGTTTGGTTATCCCAGAGTTCCCAAAAGGGAAAGGGATATCCCATACCCCGTATGTGGGGAGGACAGGAGAAGTTGGTCTGGTAATAAATCCTTGCGATAAGTAATCCACACAGATATGAAGGTTAGAGCAGGCAAGAAAAACTCACACTGCAAGCTGTTCCTCCACAAGCCAGTCGCTCCAACACAGAGAACCACAAGCCTAGATGACAACTAGTTCAGCTCAGTTCTCCTGCCTTCCATGCCTTCATTTATTAAAATCCCATTCAAGCAGAAACACCAGATGAAAGGCACTGGGAAAACCAAACCAACAGAAAATAATTAAGGACCAAAATGAGAAATATTTGATACAAATGGGAACTATTTCAAAGGCCTCAATTTAGCTCCTAAGATAAATTTACTTATTGATTGATTGATTGATTGTTTTTTTTTGGGCTACACCCAGCGATTCCCAGGGGGTTACTCCTGGCTCTGCACTCAGAAATCACCCCTGGCAGACTGGGGGACCATATCAATTGCTGGTTTTCAGTTTGTATTTTTTTTTTATTAATTTTTATTGTGGCCGAAGTGAATTACAAATCTTTTACAGTAATATTGGAGGTACATAATGACAACGAATCAGGGGCATTCCCACCACCAGTGTTGTCGTCCCGTATTTATTTTTCTTTTATTTTTGGAGCCATATCTGACTATATATACTCCAAGATTGCTTATGGCTTTGTCACTTCTGATGTTGATTGGGGGACCAGCTACAGTGATGGGAAGTGGACTCCAATCTCCCAAATGCAGAATAGGTGCCCAGGCCTGTCCCCTGTTTTATTTTATTTTAGACTCTTGGCACTCCTTCCTTCAGGAGCTTGTGAAATCCTTCCTGTGAATCTTGCTAAACAAAGCTTTGACCAAGTCGACTAAAATGAAAAGACGTTGAATTCGGGTCAGCCTGGCCCTCTCCCCAGCTCTGTCTCTCTCTCCCACACATGCATGGGCCATGAGCTCTGGGCCCTAATATCTCTTCACAGGGACCAGTGCTGTTGGGTTGAAATTGGGGGTCCCTTGCCCTCCCCCTTCATCTCTGGGGTATGCCCACACCAGCCCCAAGCTTCCTCTGCCAGGATCTTGATAGAGATGTAAATGTTCAGCCATACCCAGATGCTCTGAGGCAGCTCTCGGGAGAACGTGATAGAATGTGCTAGAATGCTTGCCCTGGCCTTTGTTTCTGGCCCC
Source organism: Suncus etruscus (assembly GCF_024139225.1). Taxonomy (NCBI): domain Eukaryota; kingdom Metazoa; phylum Chordata; class Mammalia; order Eulipotyphla; family Soricidae; genus Suncus; species Suncus etruscus. Next base: position 40,887,204 of record NC_064867.1, on the reverse strand, counting down.
TTCTCTCAGTGTCCCTGTGCAAACATTTTAAGAAGCTGCCATTTAAAGCAAATGGGTTTTGTTTTTATTTGAAAGAACTTTATTGACTGATTGATTGATTGGTTTCTGGGCCACACCTAGTGGCCTTTAGTGGTTACTCCTGGCTTTGCACTCAGAAATCACCCCTGGCAGGCTGGGGGACCATATGGGATGCTGGGAATCGAACGGGGCAGCTGCATACAAGGCAAACAAATCCTACCACTGTCCTATCTCTCTGGCCCTCAAAAGAAGTTATTTTATTTTATTTTAGTTTTAGTTTTATTTTATTTATTTTAGTTTTTGGGCCACACTCGGCGGTGCTCAGGGGTTACTCCTGG